>NC_056726.1:1751442575-1751627575 GCF_019279795.1 Protopterus annectens | reverse complement strand
CCCTGGAGCGTGTAGCTCTAAGGGACTTGAATTTTTTGAGGTGGAGCATGTCCATTAATTCTGGGTTTGACATGGCTTTGTACATCAGGCATAGATCGCCTCTGAGTAGGCGGTAAGCAACTGAGCAGAGCTGGAGTTTCTTTAGTCGAGCTGCACAGGACATCTGTTTGTAGCCCATGATCCTCTTGGTGAGGTACTTTTGGGGTCTCTCCAGTTGCTGCAGGTGTCGGGTAAGGTACATCCCAAAAGGGGCATTGTATTCAATTATGGGCCTGATGAGTGATGAGTAGAGGGGCACAATGACCTCTCTTGATCTAGATGCAAACCCTTTTGTGATAAGGTGGGCTATATAGAAGGTCTTTCTAACCACTTCGGAAACGTGATTATCAAAGGAGAGATTACTATCTATGTTGGTCCCCAAATCTCTAATTACTTCTTCCATACTTAATGGATTACCACCTATGTGGTAATTTGTGGGCATCTTGTTTTTCCCAAAGGGGATGACTATGCACTTTTTAGCATTTAGCGTGAGACCGTGGCCCTGGCACCAAGCATCCGTCTCTGTGAGACCCTTTTGGAGGATGCTTGTGTCAGCTGGAGATTTGATTATGGCCCCCAGTTTGCAGTCATCTGCGAACTTTGTCAGCCATAATCCCCCCGTGTTAGCCTGAACCTCAGAGAAGTATATACCGAACAAGAGAGGTCCCAGAACTGAGCCCTGTGGGACGCCACTTGTAACTGGTTTGGATTTGGACATGGCACCTGTGATTCTGACCATGTGGGTTCTATCTCTGAGCCAGTTTGCAACCCATCTTGTGATATAGGGGTTGATATTTAAGCTGGTAAGCTTATTTATGATGCCCAGTGGGGTATTGTGTCGAAGGCTTTTGCGAGGTCCAGGTAGGCTGTGTGGACTACCTTGCCCTCATCTATGGCTTTGGTAACTGTTTCAAAGAAATCAACTAGGTTTAAGAGGCAAGATCTGCCCTTAACAAAGCCGAATTGGGTAGGGTCCAGTGTCTGGAGGCTCCCAATATCTTTGTTTATGAGTTCCATGCCAATATGCTCCATAGCTTTACAGACCAGACTAGTCAGGCTTATGGGGCGATAGTTTCCGGGGTCCGTTGTGGCACCACCTTTGTGGAGTGGGACCACTGTAGCTGTACGCCATTCTTTGGGTACATATCCTGTAGTAAGGCTAAGTTTGAACAGTGACTTAATGTGAGGGTTCAGTTCTTCTTGGAGCTCATGTAAAACACAGCCTGGGACACCATCCGGTCCCATAGATGCTGTGTTTTTTTGCTTTGGAGAGGGCAGCTTTCACCTGTGCATCTGTGATGTCAGGGAGGTTACATTCAGTTGGGATAGGCATTTGCTCCTTTGGGGGGGAAGGGGGGGGTTTGCGCTGAATCTGTCTGCCAGGATGTTGGCTATGTCTGTAGGTTAGGTATATTTTGTAACGTTATGCAACAATTCAGAGCATATCTGGGAGTTTCCGCCCATGTTCCTGACATAACTAAAGAAGGCCTTGTGATTATCTTCAAAATATTCAATTATATTCAAAAAGCATCTTAAAGAATATCTAAAGAACCACTGGCTTTGTCCCTGCTCCAACCCTGACTGATTACACCCAATATACAAACATTTACAACACAATTTCTACTATAGTATCCACCCCCTAATCTTACCTTCCCTCATCTTCTAAAAAAAAAAAAAAAAAAAAATTTTAAATTAAACACATCTACTTTCTTTAGGGTTTTTAACAAACTATTTTTATCTCATGTCACTTCTACTGTATGTTACTAATTTATATTGTGAATTTGTCTACTGTAATATTGCACATTTGTCTCTGTAATTGGTTGGAGCTTTTCTCCCCGGGCCTCTACTGAAAATGGACATATATCCAGTTAGACTAGCCCAGTCAACAAATGTAAAATAAATAAATAAATAAATAAAATCTTTAGTGTCTAGGGCAATTTTTCTTTCAAAACTGGCCTTTGATGATTTTATGAGGGATCGAAATTTCTTGCTAATACTGATCAGAGATGCCTTCCCTTTTTGTGATTTTGCTCTGTCATGTAGTAGCTTCCTCCTTCTGTTGTATAGTTTATTTATGGCCGGGGTCCACCAGACCAGTCTCCTGTTTTTGTCAGAGTGAGTCTTGATTTTATTTGGGATAGCACAATCCATGCATTCCTGCAGGTGCTCATAGAATGCATTTGTAAAGGATTCTGCGGATTGGGCTGTGTTGTTATCCTCCCAGGGGGGGGCTTGAAGGATTCACCTCCACAGTCTTCTTGAGAAGTAAGTTTGAGAAATTCTTTATTTTGTGATTTCCTTGGCTGGGGATGGGATGGGGGATGGATGTGGATGGGAAATTTGTTTATGGTCTCTCTTTACCAATGAGGGGTTTACCTCTGGTGTGGAACATAGAGTCCCCATGTTGGTGATGACCAGGTCCAATATGTTGTTCCCTCTTGTGAGAGCGGAGACCAGTTGTTCCATTGCATTAGAGTTTATAAATTCAAGGAACCGTTGGGCGAGGGTGTTTGGGCTTGAGTAGTTTTCCCAGTCAATGCTTGGGTAGTTGAAGTCACCCAATAACATAGTGTTTGGAGAGACCTTCATATTCTCCAGTGTTCTCAGGAATGCCAAGTGGGGTTCTTGTAATAGGGAGGGTGTTCTGTAGCAGGCTACAAACTGAAATGCAGTTTTGCCCACTGTTAGTTGCACATGGATGGCTTCTGATGCTTCGTGCAGTGCTACTAACCTGGAGGTGTAGGTAGCTTTGATGAATATAGATACTCCCCCTCCTTTTGTGCTTCGGTCCAAGTTTTGTGGCTGAAACGCATGGTATGAGTTATAACCTGGTAGTGCTGGGGTGCTCTTAGGAGCCTTGCACCAGGTTTCTGTTACTGCACAGACATCGATTTTCTCCATAATGAGGAGAGCCTTGAGTGCATGCATCTTGAGGTTTAGACTTCTGGCATTGAGTAGCATTACCTTTAGTTTTTTTATCCTTGGGTTGTCTATGGAGGTGGGTTTGTCCTTTGAGCCTTGCCTAAAAAAGGCACTATGGGGGTGGCAAGAGCCTTGGCCAGTATACGAAAGCCTAAGGGTGACAGGTGCAAGCCGTCCCTAGCGAAGCAACGTGGCTTGTCGAGCATGTCATCCCAGGCTGACAGACACTGGATCCCCTTTGAATGACACCAATACTTTAGCCAATTGTTGAAACTGGTCATTTTGTCTTTATACTGTGGCATCATCCTTGGTGAGGCCAAGATGCTACTCAAGGTCAGGGTCATACCAGCCAGGGCTATATGGTCAGAGAGCTCCTCTATGTCTCTTTTCATGTAGTCCAGGGAGGTACGTCTCAGGTCATTCACAGCAGCATGGACAATGACGGAGTCATACTTGTACTTGCTTTGGAGTGACCTGAGTGCTTGCATTATGTGGCAGATCCTGGCACCCGACAGGCAGCTTACAGTGACCTTCTCCTTGTTCAGTCTGGTGAGTGGGACATCAGTGTGCCAGACAATAGAGTCCCCTATAACAAGTGTATTTGGTGTGTTGTTTGGCCTTAAGGGCTGTGACTGTGAGGCACACTGATTTGGTGAGATATGTGATTCGTGGGTATTGTTGAGGGGTGGCTGTTGCTTGGATATCTGCTTAGGAGGTCTTTGCTGTTTAGGCAGATTTTTATTTAGAGCCTCCGAGTATGTTTTTGTGTGTTTATGTGTTGGATATGCAGATGCAATAGGTCTGTGTGAGACTGGATTTGTGGTGTGGGTAGTTACCTTTTCCTCCTGACTGTCTGTGCCAGTCTTGGGTTGAGAGAGCTCTGCCTCCAGTTTGGCTGTGTAACTGCATCTCTCACATGTATTAGAGTTTGTTGGAAGGAGGAGAGGGTTGTCTGTGTACATAAGGCAATTGTAACATTGCCTCAAAATTCCCAGATTCTCCAGCTGGACTGGAGACTAACCTTGAAACTGACCCTTGGACATACCAGATTAGTATAGGGAACTGTTTTTTTACTGATCAGATTAGGGAAGGGAACTGATTTTTCACTTGATCAGGAAGGACCAATCAGGAGCCTAATACTTATGAGAAGTCAAGGAGGGTGTAGTGCTTTAGTTAGTTAGTGTTTCCTTATAAGAGCTGAGCAAGTGCAGGGCTTTAGAAAGAGACCAGAGTGATTACTTTGAGAGTTTGAACAGTTCTAAGGGAAAAAGTGAAGAGCAGACTTTGTGGAGCCTGGAATAGTTTAAACCTGTTTAGGTGGCGCTGCCCGACGCTGCTCAGTGCGCAAAACCGCGCAAAAAGAGAGTTGTAGGGTTTTAAGAGAGAGAGATCAAGGAGTTTAGAATTGACCCAAAATGGCCAATAAAACTACAACTTCTAGGTAGCAATCACTCCTCCAGGGACAGGCAGGCTGTTCAGTGTTAACCACTCCCACTGGTGAACCCAGAGACTTCCCTTTAGCCCAAGCAAGCACTGGCCTTCTAGAAACTTCCAAACAGTTCAGAACAGCAAATCTGTAACTGAACTTTCTTAACTTTCAGAAAGTGGGAAAAAAGCAAGATTTTTTGTTTTTTTTTTTTTTGTTGTAGTTTAAAGGTAGCAGAGATACACAAGCAGCAAAATAATCACAACAGTGCAATAAATGACCCCACACTTGAGTGCTAAGCCAAAATCAGGTAAAATGCAGTTTTTAGAGAAAAAAACGATTTTAAATTAAGTGCAACACAGGAAATGCAATAAACAGGCTCTAGATGTGTTCCAAGTACTGTTACTGTTACAGATATAAAATTTAGCAAGCTGGAAAATGCCAAAAAGTAGGCGGCAAAGCAGTAAAACTTAACAAAAAATCAGAAGAAAATACTTAAAATCACAAAAGTGGCTCCTTTTCTTCTCTCGGCGTTTTCTCCCCTTGGTAGGTGCTTCAGCAACAACTAGCAAGCCTGAAAAGACCACAACCAATCTGCAGTCCTGTACTGACTGTAGCCATCAATGCCATATGTGGCTGTCTGCCAGGGAAAAAAAGTACCTATCTAACAGTCTGCAGGTCTCTACTATGTCATCTGACATTCCTGGGCTTTCTGTTCATCTCCTGCCCAATTAATTATGGGAAGGCAACATGCAGAAAGTTACACCGCTATGTACAGAATTGTCAGTAGCCATGTATGCATTTATTTAGTTAGTTTTACATACAGAAACATTCCTTTACTTAGAAATAAATCCCTAAATAAATTAAATTACATGTCACTAACCTGCTTTGTCCACATGCAACTGGTAGGCATTGCCAGTATGCAGAGGAAATACGAGTAATGTATGTCATTAAACACTTGTTTATACTAAAACATGTTAACAATTGTCATGTTCAGCATATGATAACTAGAATGAGTTATCAGTGCTGAACATAACAAAACTTTTTAAAATTAAATTAATTTGTTGGCCTGCCATGGGCCCTTCTGGAATTATGGACCCCAGGTGGCCACCCAAATAGTCCGTATTATAATCTGCCACTGCCTGCAAGGAATGTTTCAAAACACTGGAAGGAGCTGAATCAGAAAACAAATCTTTTATTCCAGATGTTTATGAAATTCATATTTTCTTCCTATCTCCAGTATTTTTTCCTTTTACTACCCAGCCCCATATGTACTTAAACATAAAATAGCTACAGAGCTTCACTGATCAATTTGCAGATTATCACTCAGATTTATATTTTTCTTGAATCTTTAGTGATAAAGTTTATAACATAAGTTATTACTTGAATTAAAGGGATTCTGAGCACCTGAAGAAGTAATGCTGGGGGAATGAATTCAGTGGGAATTTTTTTTTTTACTTTATGGATACTGTTATCTTTTTCTGTCATTGTTTATTTTTTATTTTTTTATTTCTTACTTCTTATTATGCTGTATCGTTTGTTAAACTAAATGCTGGAGCTTTTCTCCCCAGGCTTCTGCTGTAAATGGGCCTGGTCCAGTCGGAACTTCCCAGTTAACAAATGCAAAATAAATAAATAAATACATTTACTTTTTAAACTTGCAATGAGATTCATGAGCATATGTTCCTGTCCTACAGTCAAATTGTGCATTTAGATGACCTGCGATGCAAGTTATTAAAGAATGTTTTGCCTAGTTTCATCATGTCATAGTGCAGCCTTGGCAGTCCTTGACAAGCTACACTGTGTTCATGGTCACAATGACAGCATTCGTGTTCATACAGGTTTGTCGCGCTCATCTTTCTAATTTCCTATTTACATATGCCTTTAGTAGAGCCTGTTCAGAAACCTGTTTTAATATCCAAAAATGACCAGACCAGCATGAACATTTTAATTAAAGAGACATTCATTTGCTTTTCATTGTCATTTTTATAGCCATACATATTAATACTTAAACTTATATGCCCTGTAAGCATGTAAGTTATCTTGCCATGATATATATATATATCTATATATCTATGGATCTATATATATATATATATATATATATATATATATATATATATATGTGTGTGTGTGTGTGTGTGTGTGTGTGTATCTCTCTCTCTCTCTCTGTATTTTATATATATATATATATATATATATATATATATATATATATATATATATATATATTGACAAACATAATTAGAAAAAAACATGCACAAAAGAATGAGAACAAAATCGGCAACCATATTTGTACCATGAATAAGGCAGATATAATGAGGTCCTAATACATGCAAGTAAACATTCTGCAGTGCTTCAGTTTTGGATGTAAAACACTATAGAATAGCACAGTATGAAAGACTATAAGCAGCAATACAGAAAAAAGTCGATTATCCGAATGTCAATTATCTGAAACATCAATTATCAGAACGCAGCCTTCCAAAGTTTTCAGGTAGGGAAAAGCATAAAGTCTGAATATGTAAAGATTATACGTATTTGCTTGTGAGTGTTATCTGAGCTTGTACTATAATAATATACTATACCATTTTGTACTTACAGTATATTTGTTTTATTTTTCTTGTTTAATGTTAATCAAAAACATTTTTAGACATTTTTTATCCAGTTCAATTATATGTTTGATTATCCGAACAGTTTGATTATCCAAACTACCCTAGGTCCCAATTAGTTTGGATAATCGACTCTCTACTGTACTATATCTGCACACATACATGCACCTGAAACAATCTAGACAATCATTGAAATAGGCCACAGTATTGAGCAGTAAGCGCAATTACTTATGTGGCAAATATTTGTATACGCATGATAACTCTGCACTTATTGGAATATGACGCCATTAATAGATTGAGTTCTGTGATCTACAGCTATTATTGGCTTGGCTCCTTATATAGAATTAAAACCTTCTTAACTCCACAAGCAAAAATCACACTTGCACACTCTCATCTTATTTCTACTCTTCTTTATGCCTCATCCATATACACAAACCTAAAGAAAAATAACCTTACTAAACTAGCAAATGCATACTATAGCATTGCTAGATTTGCCACCGGAAACCCATTTCGAACTCACCACTGTCACAATCTACAACAACTACACTGGCTTGAACTAGAAAATACACTATTACTCTCCCAACTTACTTTTGTTCACAGAATTTTTTACCAACCTAAAAATACTCCTATACTGTCTGACCTTATTTCTCCTTATTCTAACCTAAACTCTTTACGCTCCTCTAATAAACTTCTGGTCAAGTTAAGTAAGTCCAATAACATAGCAGGTGATTCACTCTTCGCCAACACCATAGGTAAATACTGGAATCGTCTACCAGCCACTCTAACGTCTATCTCATCACCCTTCCTCTTTAAACAAAAGCTCAAACAACATCTAAAAACACTCTGGCTATGCCCATGCATCAATCCTGACTAATCTCATGATTCTACTAACTACTTTTCTCTTAATCTCCTTCTCTCTCCTGTTTCTACTCTTTGTCCTTGAGTAGTTTTTTCTCCACTTCTTCGTTGGTATTTAGCCTCTGTTATGAATGTATATACTTTTCTCTATGGTTTACACTTACTTTTTAATTAAACTCTTCTTGAATGTTTTTACTAAAGTATAATCTCTCCAATCTTGTACTGTAAAGAAATTTGAGTTAATGAGCTTACTTATTTATATTTTTTAATTACTAGAATTTAGAATAAACCTTATTTCTGATGTATTTTACTAACTAATTACTTTCTTTATGTAAAAGACTTTGTTTGTATTAACTTCAACGTGGAGCTTTTCTCCCCGGGCCTCTGCTGAAAATGGAAATGTATCCAGTTGGACTAGCCCGGTAAACAAATGTAAAATAAATAAATAAATAAAAATAAATAAATATTATTTATGGTATGTTATAGTATTTTATAATATGTAGTACAAATGGTGATTTTAGTAGTAGGCATCAAGGAGGTCTGGTTTGAAATAACTTAAAAGGATAAATGCTATAAAATAGTGAGATTAATATCAGCAAAATAGCAAAAAGTCAAACTGTAAACACTATCCCATCGTATAAGTGCAAAGCAGTCAAATAAATAGCACACATCACAAATAGTTTTACTATAAAAAGTGAGATTTAATAATGGTAGATAAATGATATGACAGATGTGTGAAGCACAGAGGAGAGAGCAGGAATGCAATATGGTTCTCATACTCCTGCTGTGGTTATGCCCACTTCTCATTCAAATAACTCTCGGTTATAAAATATCCTCCACATATACAGATTATGTTCATTGTTCATTGTCCTGCTAAGTGAGTTCACCTTCGGCTGAGCTGAAAGAATTTAAAGACCTAGTCTGGTAAAGTAGATTCTACATATTCTAGTGTTAATTTGCTGTTGGTTAGGAGTATAACTCGCATGGTATCAATGCAAAAGAGTAACAGTGGGGGGCTTATTTTGCTACCACTGGGAACAAGCAGTGGGGATCATTTTGATCAGTGTCATCATATACTTTTACCTAGCATTTTCATATGATTTCTTGCAAACCTAAGCATATTTAATTAAATATAAATAAAACAAATATAGACAATGTAAAATACAAATGCATATTCACGTCACTGCCCCCCCCCCCCCACACACACACACACACACACACACACACACACACACATACCCAGACACCCATTGTCTATCTGCCTGAGACTTGACCATCTTGCAAGTGCAGACGTTATGATTTTTGGTACTCTAATCAAACAAAGGAACAAGGTTTCCTACCTTTGCCCTAGGTAATTTTCCTGTGATTCAGATACATGTACAGTGATATCACTTCATTTCATGCCTATATATCTTACACAGAGATGCTATGTATTCAGTGAAATTAATTATCACTTGCTTTCCTCACAATTTAAATCCATACCTTAGGATATCAAGATGTTGTCACGTTTATCATATACCCCTGCTAATACAGTAGGATTTTATTTTGAAGAAAATTTCAAAAGAGCAAAGAGGAGTAACCATTTAAAATGTTGGGACCCAGAGTCCTGAAATGCAGAGACTGAATGGCTGAAAGATCAGATTTGTATATACCAAGTCCAAGATGCTATTTCTAGGAAAATTCCCTTTTCTCCAAGGTATGGCAATGTCAGAGTTAATATATATGTCTGTGGCAAGCCCCCCTACATAGGGGGTGCAGGGGGGTTTGTCTCCCCTGCAAAAAGATTTTTTAAGGAAAAAGAGATTCTCGAGATTTGCTTTTCTCCAGGTTTTTTTTTTTTTGATTTTCAGCACTCACCATTTTGAGTGCTAACATTTCAATAGGGATATGCAAAATGGAATTCATAAGTAAACTGAGAGAATAATAAAACAATAACTTTTATCATTTTCATTAATTGTAGGAACTGAGAGAATAATAAAACAATAACTTCCACTGTTTTCATTAATTATAAGCACTGTATATACATTTCACCCCGTTCTTTTCCCCTCAGGGAACATGATGCAAAAAGACCAGACCAGCATCCATGGTACATGTAATAGCAGTATTCTTAGGAAACAACTCACCTGTGATTTATCATCAGTATAGTTTAAGCAAGTATCATACATCTTTTCAGTTTGTCAAACTAGTGACTCTTCATTAAACAACAATTGACTGTTAGAGGTGCTGAGGGCTCATAGAATTAGTATTTGCCATTGAAGTGCACAACTCACTGAGACATACACAGCAAGGATGCACAGTGCACAGACTACTCACTTCCAATATATTTTCTATGGATAATGGTAGTAACAAAAACAAAAACAAACAGATATCAGGAACACTGCAGCACAGCCAAACACATGCACACACATACACACATGCATGCGTACACACAGAGACAAACACATACACACATATGCATGCAGACACATGAGCTCACATGCAAGCATGCACCTGTGTGCATACATACACACATATACACCCACATGAGGGAGCTTGCGCATGCACACACAGACACACACACACACACACACACACACATATGCAAGCAGACACATGAGTTCGCACACACACATGTACCTGTGTGCATACATACACACATATACACCCACACGAGGGAGCTTGCACACACACACACACACACACACACACACATACACACACACACACACACACACACACCCTCACACCTCAGATGAAGCATCTAAGTACAATGCACCAAAATTCCATGTATAACAGATCAGATATCAAATCCATATAAATGGCATCTATTTGTTATAATGTGCCCCTGGAGAAGATATGTTTGCGAGAGTTTGTCTTTGACACTTACTAGAACATGAACTTGTTAAATTAGCACCATGATTCCAGAGTTTATTCCCTTGGTTGTTATACAAAATTACTGAAAAATGTTCTTCTTTACTAGCTCTAATGAATTTAGTGAAATTACTATCTAACAATCAAACCCTATCTCATAAAATAACTTAATTAAAAACTCTACTTCTTTGTCAGAAAAATGGTCATCCATGGTCAGCTGCCCACAGTTGCTCTGTTTAAGTCACTATCACTGGACAAGATGATAGGTTTGCCTCCCTGTTTCCCTTCTGTTGATAGTCTTGTAGTGCTATGTTTCCTAAGACAGTGTACCAATTGCCTCATGCTCACAGATAATGATCAATATGATCAATACTCAAGAAAAACAATTCTATCTGTGATGAAAGTTCATTTCTAATTCATCAAGAGGTTTCTCTCTTACACCTGAACTTGCCCTGTGAGCAGCACTTGCCATTACCACAATCAACTTCCAATCAAATTAAATTGACTTATTCTGAGGGTGAAAAGAAATCTTCAGCAAATGTCTCCGTAGAACTACAAATTTAAATGTAATACTATTTATAAACCAGACCTTAATGAATATTGGTAGAATATGATGTATTTTTGGTAATTTATGACAGTCACATGCATGTTTATGTACATATTTATTTTCATGTGCATATGTATGTATTCGATTTTTTCTACATGTTATAGCTATTGACTCATGGTCATATATTTATGAAACTTTTTTGTTGTATTGGGCTTTACTTACATATTGTTAATATTTAGTTTCTATGTTATGCATTGATGTATATAGGTTCATAGATTAGTACTAAACTAACTGCCCTTGTGAGCCATTTTAAGCACAGCCAATTATCCCTTGTGAGATTCAAGCCCTGCACCTTGCGCTTGTAAGGAAAACACCTTAACCATTAGGCCACCTTCCCAAACCTACAGCATATGCAGTAGGATGTGGTTACTGTCACTTAAAACCATTATTTAAGTCCTTTTGAAAATAGGATGCAATACTGCACTGATGATGCCAGAGGGCAAAACTGGTTTGGTGCTATAGCCTTGAGGTGAGAGCTGTTAGCTGTTGTGTTCTGTTTACTTTATTGCACTGAACTGAAGCAAAGAACATAAGTAAAGAAGCATTTTTCTGCATTTTTTTGTGGTGGATTTATTTCTTACAGCATCTACTTAGCCATTCTGGTTCCACAGAGGGTTGCTTGGAGTGCCGTTCTGGATTTTGCGGTTCTTTACAGTTTATTTGGAATGCAGCACCCTATTCTGGGCCTGTGCACCTGTTTTTTGTGGTTGTTTTACACACACACACACACACACATATATATATATATATATATATATATATATATATATATATATAGGTTCATAGGTAGGTACTAGGCTATTGGTGCTAGGGCCTATATAAGCCTAACCAAACAGTACCCTGGCTTTTGCCACCCAAGAAAATTATTTTCCTTTGCCCCTGTCAAGCAGAGCCACACAAGTGATCCCCGGGGGTGAATTTCCTATCTCCCATCCAATCATCAAGTTTTTCTTGAAGAGTGCTAATTAGGAGCTTTGTTTGATATAGCTAGGTAGTTTGTTCCAGAGTATGGGAAGTCTCTGGGACAGGAATCTATCCCTCCAGCATGTTCTGTTTATTGTGGTGACAAGTTTTAGGTCCCTAGAGTGTGTAGCTCGGAGGGATTGGGATTTCTTTAAGTGGAGCGTGTCCAACAGCTCTGGGTTTGACATAGCTTTGTATGTTTGGCAGTGATCGCCTCTGAGTAGGCGATATGCAACAGAGTAAAGCTGGAGTTTTTTTGAGACGGTCTGCGTAGTGCATCTGTTTGAGGCCGGTAATCCTCTTTGTGAGGGATTTCTGTGGCCTTTCCAGTTGTTGCAGATGTCTTGTGAGGTACATACCAAAAGGGGCATTGTACTCTATAATGGGTCTAATGAGTGATGAGTAGAAAGGAACAATGACCTCTTTTTTCTTGGATGAAAAACCTTTTGTGATGAGGTGTGCCACGTAGAAGGATTTTCTGACTACTGTGGTGATGTGATTATCAAAGGAGAGACTACTGTCCACCTGTGTTCCAAGGTCTCTTATCACACTTTCGGTGTTAAGTAGACTACCACACCTATGTGGTAGTTCATGGGTACAGAGTTTTTACCAAAAGGGATGACAGTGCACTTTTTGGCTTTGACACCAGGCATCTGTCTCAGTGAGACCCTTTTTTAGGATGTACACATCGTTAGGAGTTTTGATTATGGCTCCTAGTTTGCAGTCATCTGCGAACATTGTTAAACAAAGACCTTCTGTGTTAGCCTGTACTTCAGAGAAGTAGATATCAAGCAGGAGAGGACCCAGGACTGAACCCTGTGGTACTCCACTTGTCACTGGTTTGAAGTTGGATTTAGAGTCTGCTACTTTCACAGTGTGGGTTCTGTCACGGAGCCAGTTGGCAACCCATCTTGTGACATATACCTAGTTTAGTGTGTTTATCTATAATTCCAGAGTGGGGGATGGTGTCGAAAGCCTTGGCAAGATCTAGATAGGCTATGTGAACCACCTTACCCTCATCTACGGCATTGGTGACCACTTCAAAGAAGTCTATCAGGTTTAGGAGACATGATCTGCCTTTTACAAACCTGAACTGGGTAGGGTCCAGAGTTTGGAGATTACTAATGTCATTTTGTTTATAAGTTCCATGATGATATGTTCCACAGACTTGCAGACCAGGCTCATCAGGCTAATGAGGCGGTAGTTCTCGGGGTCCGTGGTGGCTCCCCCTTTGTGGAGTGGGATAACAGTTGCTGTGCACCATTCATAAATACACACACACATATATATATATATATATATATATATATATATATATATATATATATATACAGATATATATATATACACACACACACACACACAATATATATATATATATATATATATATATATATATATATATATATTTATGTATATAGATAGATAGATATATATATATGTATGTATATATGTTATTTTTGCAAGAAGAGAATAACGAAAGTTAAAATCCCCAATCACAAACTTTTTCCAGGGTAAGTAATCACTTGCCCAAAACTACATAGTACACACTGAACCATCTGAATGACACCTAGGTGGGGGGGCTATGCCCCCACACCCCCAATGTAGGGGCCTGTGCTCCAACACCCCCATAACTATATATACCAAACTCTGGGATTGCACTTCAGTGGGAAAATTCACATCAGCCCAGCAAAATCGCCCCCACCATTGCCAGGCCACTATAGAACTAAACTGGATAGAATTTACACATTACCTACATTGCACACAACTTACCTTTGCCCATAAACTCAGTTTTGCTTTGCCTTTCTCTGAAAAATATCATTGAACCTTATGTCCCATCCAAAAATCTACGCTCTAACAAGAAACACCTACTTAAAGTATCAAAACCTAGTAAAAGAGCAGGTAGCTGCCTCTATTCCCATTCCATAACTAAGCAGTGGAATGCTCTCCCATTATCAGTTACAGAATTAGACAACATAATCTCCTTTAAAAGAAAACTAAAACAACATCTCACTGATGACTCCAGCTGCACATGCAACACATGTCTGCAGCCTCCTTAATCTAGCAAAACTGGTTCACATAGCAAATATACTTTTGTATATGTCATACTGTTACACCATATGAGTTTTCCCTAATCTTTAGTATCCTAGTCCACACATCTATACATCTATCTTACATTTTCTCTTCTCTGTCACTTTCTACTTTTAATACTAACATTAAATGCATACCACCTATAATCTACATATTCCCACCACCTAGCTATAAAATTCTAACTATATCTATCTTACCTTTAAGTTTAACTCTCTAATTCTGCCTTCCCACTACACTTACCTTTCCCTTTTTCTACCCCCCCAAAAAATTTGAGCTGTATTGTTAAATATTTCTAACTGTTTAATTTGAGCTGTATTGTTAAATATTTTTAACTGTTTAATTTTCTTACATGCTAATCCCCCATTGTTACCATATTGTGCCTTTTTACAACATATGTGCTGTTTAGATAGTTTTCTATATTATTTCACTTGCTTTATAAGTAATTGTTTCCTTACAATTCATGTAATGATTTTTATGTAACTTGGAGCTTTTCTCCCCGGGCCTCCACTGAAAATGGGTTCAAGCCCAGTGGACTTTCCCAGTCAACAAATGTCAATAAATAAATAATATTAAAGTGAAGCATCCTCTCATCTTCCTGCTCATCGAATGATAGTGGGAGTGGTGTTGGCTTTGCAGTATGAAGATCAAAGTGATTAACTCAGGGTGTTCATGCAGTAGTCCGTTTGCCGTGTTACCAGTGTATTCTGGGTAGGTTATTCAATATTTTGGATTTGCCACATTGGAAACACTAAACTGGGTGGCAGATTTAAGTGAATTACCTGCCACTATTCACTACAGTAAATAAATACAGAAGACCAGGATCTGTCTTTCACAAGGGCCAGCTGTGGCTTGTATGAATACATGCACTACAGATAACTTATTTATTTATTTTTAGTAAAGAAACACCAAGTTATTAAAAAAAAAAGATAAATAAAAAGCAAGAAACAAATAGAGGAGCATCTTGTAGTGACCCCATTCAAAGCAACCACAGCTGCACTATTCTGATCCTTCACTGGATGGCAGTGGGCCTTCCTGAAACTGTAGTTCCTGAGTGACCAGCAGAATCAGCCGTATTATAATTTTCCACTGCTTTCTATTATAGTCAGTGGGAGAGACCATGTTACTGATAACGTAAGATGAAGTGGAGATGTAGTGGTGTGGGGTGTGAGTGTGCCTTTATGTGTGGTAGTATGTGTTTTCATGTCTGCAAGAGTATGATTGATCTCTGACAGTAAGTGTATGTGTGTGTTCATGTTTTTTGTGTGTGTCTGCATTGGTGAGTGGATGGGTGTGACTGTTGGTGTGATCGAGTGTAGAGGGTTTTCTTGCTTGCATGTTGGTGTGTGTGTGTGTGTGTGTGTGTGTGTGTGTGTGTGTGTGTGTGTGTGTGTGTGTGTGTGTGTGTGTGTGTGAGTGATGCATGGGCCACCAGTGGTAATTACCGCCAAAAATTTTGTTTAGCACTGGAGGTAATTACACCAGATTCAGAGATATGCAAATTAGCCAATAATGAGGTCTTCTTCATTGTAGCTAAACTTGTCTCTGAATTGGATTTTATAAGATTGTGTAAACTGCAATTTTCAACAGTTGTAGTTTTTTCTCATGTAAGATTCTCAGAGATTGTCTAATGAATTCTATCCTTGTTTCCAGTGGAATGAGTCCACCGTGAACATAAATGTTTCACTACTATTAATGACGTAATTATGAAACAATTCTAGAAAATTCCAGCAATCTGTAATATATGACAGTAAATTTTTAAGGATCAATTCTTTGTCAACAACTATAGCAATATAGTCAGTTTGAGAAACCCTCCCCCACTGAAATTGTAGTGTGAAACAGTGGTTTATTAAATTCTTTATGTATTTTAGGAACACCAAATCCATATGAGGGTGAGCCACCCAGCATTGTAAACATCAGCTCTAGGTGACAGTCAGTGCTTATGCCACACACCTACCCTAATTACAAAATGTGTAAGCGGGGCTTGATGCAAAGGAACACCAAATACCACACCTATTTTAAATATGGATACTGGCATAAAACTGCACAAATTAAATCTGTATAACTCTGTTTTAGTTATTCGATAAGAACATCAACAACTGTCTTAGAAGCACTATGAATATTAAAGAGCTGGTTTCCATAACAAATTCGGTAAGACAAAAGTTCATACATTTCAGAACATTTAGTAATTTTGTCTATACTGACAAGTCCTTTGCCTTTGTCTGGTTTCAGGAAACATACAGTTTCCATTCCTGGAACTTGTTTCAAAGCTAATCTATCCACTTGTATTTATTTATTTATTTATTTAACATTTGTTTACCAGGAAAGTCTGACTTGGAATTAATGCAAATTTTCGGTGGAGGCCTGGGGAGAAATGCTCTAGATGTATGTCTTTGTAATGTGGGAGGAAATTGGAGCAGCCAGAGGGAACCCACACCGATGCAAGGAGGACATGCAAACTCCACACAGAAGGCACCCTAGCCAAGAATCAAACCGGAGAACCTCCTGCTGTGATGCTACAATGCAACCTTGTAAAAAATAAAGCATTTATAGTGAGATGGTTTTGAGAATTTATTCCTGATATCATAATTACATGTCCACACCAATGTTTGTTGTGTGGACACCAAAGGAGGATTGAATGCACTACACTACTACACTTGCAAGTTGACTAGTATAGTTAATATTGTTTATCTTGACACATTGCAGTATACATTCCAAGTTTAACTTGTGTGTATATAATCTAAGTTCCATGGGCATGTACCAAACTTGCTCTAACAGGAAAGAATAAAAGACAGGCCATAGAAGTAAGATGAAAAAAAAAAAAAAACAGAACTCTTAACACCTCTAGTTCCATGTTAGGCCACTCCTCTTATTTACAGCCCATGTGTAGGGTTGATGACTTTCCTGCTGACAACTGATTGGTGGTTTATAGAGTTGGTTCATATGAGAATGAATAGGTGCTATACCAGGGCCAGTCACCACTGCTTGGCTTTGTCTGCTTGCCAGATAAAAGGGTTGCCTTGAACCTACTGGGAGATGTTCTACTGTTTTACTTCTTAATGCCAGGAGCCAAATCCCTCCAAGCCCTCCTTACACTCAAAAATACTGACATCTGTGCAGTAACAGAGACATAGTTTAAAGCAGCAGTGAGTAAGGTTTTGGTGCCTTACAAAAGGCATGGACAAGGTCGAAATGTAGAGGTATCTCAGTATACATCAATAATAAGCATACTTCTAGGGTGGTCTAACAGGATGATGTGTCACAAGGAGATTATGACAGACAGAATCCCATACCATACCATATTCTAGCCAGCTATAGGTCACACTGCATGTGCCAAGAAGATCACAATGCATACTTGAACCTATTACAGACACTTACCATCCAACCTAACACTCTAGTCATGGAAAACTTTTATTGCCCCTCTATAGACAAGGAATCTTACATAGCCTCAAAGCTACAGGTACAGAGATTCTTGTACTTTGTAAATACAAATACCTGTGACCAAATAGTGAATATGTCCACTAGAGGCTCCAACATGCTGGACTTCATGCTCAGTGAAGCGGCCTTAAGTCAATTGGTGCCCTAGGCAAAAAGGCTTTACAATGCCCCACACCACCCACACCACCCAGTGCCCCATCCTGGTCTACCGACACCAAATAAATACCGGAAAAGTTCCCCTGCTAGAGCGGCGCCCTAGGCGGCCGCCTAGTTGGCCTATGCCTAAGGCCGGCTATAATGCTCACAAATATAAGAGAATGCTACACCCCCCTCCCCAATGTTTCATCCTCCCTGATAAGGTATAGTTATAAATCTGTCCCCTTTGAAATCAAAATCAGCTCCATAATCCCATAAAAATGGTATCAAGAAATATTCCAAGACAAATTACCTTTTATTAAGTTATGGTTTATCAAAATTCAATGCCCCTGCAAAGCCCTAAAACACTGCAGCTTCATGTTGAATTGCTCTCAGAAACTCTGCATATCAATGGCTGTACATAGGCTGCTGTACCTACCAGAACTTAGCCCAGGACACCCTGGTGGTGTTCCAAATTAAACAGTATATACAACAAAAAGAAAATAAATATGTCACAAATAATGAAGGGTAATTCCTATAAAGATAAAAAGTCTCTTATCAAACTAAATAGACAATTAAGAGGGCTAATTAGGTCAAGAAAAGCTAGTTTTGAGGTTAAGATAGCCTCACAGGTGAAATATAACTATAAGGCCTGCTTCATCTCATGCCAGAAACCTCAAACTCAACACACAGCAAAAAGCTGAACTGGTGGTTAATGGTGCCACATTTACTGAGCCTAGTGATATAGCAAAACTTTTAGTGGTCAAATTTAGTTCCAGCTTTACCCCCCTCTCACCCCAATCTTCCCCCAACAAAATACTCTCAAACATAACTCCTCCAACTTTAACTAGGGAGTATGCACTGGCTGTACTCACTAAAGCCAAGAACATGGCCTCAATGGGCCCCGTAACATCCAAGGATGCCTCCTGAACAGTCTAAAATACGATTTATCAGGACTCCTGCAGGCATTATTTAAATATAGTCTTAAAACAGACTTTGTACCATGTGAATCGAAGACTGTGACAGTCAACCCCTTCATAATGGAGGGCTCTCAACAGATCCTGGAAACTACATATCCATTAATCTGAATAGACTTATTTGCAAAGCCATGGAAAAAATAATCATGGAAATTATCAACAAGGATATAGGAGACTTCCAGATACTGGATCCAAGCCAGTCTGGCTTTGTCAAATGAAAGTCATGCTTACTGAATATGGTGTACTTCTTTGAAAATATCACTAAGGCAATGGATGAGGGGAAAAATGTGCATGCTGACTACCTGGATCTGGCTAAAGCATTTGCTACAATACCCCACCTGGACATTGTCAACAAACTCACAGAACTAGGTATAAACTTCTTTATAATATGCTGGATAGCTAGCTGTCTCACTGATAGGCCCCAGAAGGCTAGAATTGGTGAGGCCACCTCCACAAAGAGACCAGTCACCAGTGGAATCTCCCAGGGCTCTGTGCCAGGCCCATTCATCTTTGGCATCTACATCTCAGATGTCAAAGCAAATGTCAAAGGTCTCTGACTAACCAAGTTCACAGATGACTGCATACTGGGAGCAGTCATTGAATCCCCCCAAGAAAGGACACTCTTCAAGAAGGTCTAACACAGACAAACACTTGGTGCCAAAGCCATAGCTTTACAGTCAATACCAAGAAGTGTATTACAGTACTTTTGGGGAAGTTGGCCACCAGAGGTAACTATATCATCAATAAAATACCCCTAAAAGTTGATTCACTAGTCAGGGATCTGGGAACTCATGCAGGTCACAACCTAGTCTTTGACCAACATGTGCCCAAGTTAGTAAGAAAATCCTTTTATGTTCATTTTATAAGTAAGGGCACAATATCTAAGTCTAGAATGGTCTATACCACTGTACTTAGACCTCATCAGACCCATCATGGATTAACATTCCCTGTTTGGTATGTGCCTGACCAGACTCATGCAACAACTGGAGCATCCACTAAGGTTCCTTACAAAAAGAATGCAGGGAGTAAACACAATGTCCTATGCTGATGGTCTTTCTCTTTACTGAGTATCATACAGACATCTGAGAGGTGATCTTTGCATGATGTACAAGTCATTCTTGGACCCTGTTTTGATGAACCTTTTATACATCCGCAAAACCAACAGTATTAGAACTACTAGATTAAAAGACCTACATTTTGCTTGCAACATAAATAGGACATGTTGGAGAGACAGATATGTTTCTCAGAGAATTATCAGTTCTCTGGAACATGCTCCCCATCCATTTCAAGCAGAGTTCATCTTTATCTCTATTTAAGTGCAACTTGGACCAATGGATGGATAATTGGAAATTCGCCCCTGGTCTGGCACTTTTGTCTCTGATGGGCAGAGGCAGTTAGTAAATCACCTGCTATATAAATCAATCAAATTTGTGGGTCACATTTGGGTTGCACGACTAGGCTTATAAGGGCCCTAATGGTCATTTGGCTAGTATACGCCTATCAACTAATAAAAAAATCTACTAATAGTAGCAAAACATGAAGCTTTGCTTGTAACATAAGTATTTTTGTTCTTTCTGATATAGTTGTAGGCAAAATGTGTGCAGTACCATTATTGTAAGACAACTCATTCCATTTATGTTTCTTATCTTTTCCTTTCAATTATTATTTTTTATCAAGTCTGGAGAAAAAAAAACAGAATCATATTGCATTTAAAACATAGTCAGAGGCCAACATTTTGAATAGTCCTATTAAAGGTCTTGATCTGCTTCCATTTTGGCTATCTTAGCATCATTGTTATGCTTTAAATACTTCTATTCAAAATATCTTACAGTTCTGTGTACAGGGACATAGTTTTAGAAACATAATGAGGATGCTTGTATGCTGTCATTCCTTTTGGAACGTGTTTATCTCCAGCACATTTCTTAAGAACATATATTGCATAGGACAGTGATTTAAATTTAAACACCTTCTTCTCCAGTTGTTTTAATAATTAATGATTTTCAGCTTCACCATTATTATTAGGTGGATTTTCCTTTGTACCTGACACTCTGTCTAATTCACCATGAAAGAAAGTGTTCAATGATTTGGCTAAAAATTCATCAATCTCCATTCTAGTCAAGGAAGGACTTCTAACTATAGTGTTCTCTACTGATTTAGAAGATGAATGAATGTCAGACAAATGCTGTGACCCACTACTGTGAGTCAGTGCAGGAGCTCCAACAGATTGTTGCAACCCACCAACATAGACTTGATTTTCTAAAAGATAATGTTAAATTTATCAAGGACAGCATGTAGCCTAGGCAGAAGCTAAAGCTGTATAATTTATATTGTTATGTTATTGTCCATGACGGTGGTTAACAAATGAAAAAGGCAACAACCAGAAAGGAAACAAGTAACTCACAGCTTGCATTAACAAGTGAAAATGAAAAAAAATAAGTAAACAAACACAAAAATGCAGTATATGAATAAAAACAAGCGACTTTATTAAAAAGATTATAATTTTCATCCATTATGTGAACAGGACTTCATCAGTGCAATTTATGGATATAGACCTGCCCTTTAGATATTTGAAAATCACAGTCACATGAAAAACACAGTGCATGCTCATTCCATACCTACCATTGCTTCACTCTCTATTCTAAATTCATGGTATACCAAACATATAAAGTAAACCATAGACATGAATATTAAATGTAGAGAAAAACAACATTGACAAAAGTTACTGTATTATACTGACTAATCCTAGGAAGCAGTAAAAGGCATGTTGATGGCGTTGATGATTTGATTATAAAATATATATTTATCTGTAAGATGTTTAAAAAGTACTTATAATGACACTTATATTTTTACAGCACTAAACAAACAGGCACAGGGCCAAACTTTATGCAATAGGTCTAGTTTGTATAAAACAATTTTAGTTTAACATGTTCATTCAAGACATGATCAGCATTTAATAGCAATTTCCATCTTAGTTCTTTTACTCAAAATCAATTATTCAGATCACCACCTCTTAAATTAATGTTCTCTTGATCTAAAACAAAAAATACAAACATTTGAAACTCCGAAATATGGTAATATGTCTATATTAAACATTATCATTATTGTTATTATTAAAAATTAAAGATGATAATAATCTGCTGCAAATACACATATCACAACATGTCAGGGTTTCAGAAGGGTTTCTGCTCATCATAAAAATGCTACCTCTGAGGATAATTTTATATGTATTTAACATTGTGAAACGTATTTGTTTGAACTTTTCCCAATAATTCAGTATATGAGGGAAGGTCCACCAGTAATGATGCTAAAATGCCACCTAGCCACATCATTGCCAACATAAAATGCAGTGAGAAGAGTGTCTTAAGTTTAATCTTGCCAGGTAGCAATAATTTTTGAAAAGCATATTTACCTGAATAGTTCTACTATGAAATGGCCTAAATAATTTCATCCTTATTTATACATATTGTTATCAATCTCCTATAAACTGTGTTCTTTTAGACTTTGACAAGTTTATTAATGATACCAATCCGCAAACAACATTGCCCCACAAGCTTTTCGTTTAGCCATTAATAAGATAATATTGTGTATGCATGTGGTTCTTTTCTTTCCATTTCCCAGTGATTGCTTTATTCACAGATAGAAATAACAAATCAGACAAATCCTTTGCCCCTTTCACTATGCCCCCTGTTTTATCTAAACTAATCATCTAAAGAAATACCGTGATTACCAATTTTCCAAACTAAATATCACACAACTTTTAATTTTCCCTGCTTAAATTGTTCTTAGCGAGGACCTTACAAAAAGATATGTATAAAACCCCGTATTAAATCAGCATCACATCTTTATCAAATGGATGTTAACACTTAAGTACAATCTGGATAAAATTCTTAGTGGGAAAATACTTAAAGATAAATTTCTAACAAAAAAATAGATTTTATTTCTTTCCTATCATGTTTGAGAGCTACAGTAACCACAGCCAGATCGTGGTCAAATGTTGTCTTAGACAGGGTAATGGATCCACCCAAGCCCTCACCCCACTCCACAGCCGCATCCCCCCTCACACACAGCCATTCCATTGTCCCATTACTTGGCTTTTCCTCCCCAGTTACCATAAACACTGTTCAAACCTGTCAGTGTGCGTACTATTTTCTTGTTTACTTCTATAATGATTACAGATATTTGAATTTAATTTAAAGCTTTTATTTCAAAATTTATAGCACAAACACTGATAGCTATTTGCCAAACAAAAACAATACAGTCTCACAATGAAAACAGACTTAGCATGAACCACAGTAAACTTCTCTACCCTTGAAACTCACCTTAATTGAAACTGCATTGAAACCCACATTCCAAGAAAATGCATCTGGCCAGTGGCAGATTAAGTTTACCTTTGGGTTGTTTTTAAACCATGGGGGGGAATTGTTTTTAAATCAACCTGCACACATTTTAAGACCTATATACATCAATGTGTTCTTTGATACACCATTCTGATTGTATCCCCATTGTATTATATGTCTTGCATAATAGAGCACCAGTTGTTAGAATGTGTTTCAAATTTGTAGTTTTGAACATTTTTACAGCAAGTGATGAAACAAAATGTATGAAACAATAATGACAAAGCTACCCATTTCAAAACATTTCAATCATAAAAGGCCACTCAACTTTCTGTCATTACACTCCACCAATATCAATCAATATACACAATCTCTGCAGAAGTAAAAGTCATCTGAATAATTCAACATTAAAAAGTTCTATAACTAATTAAGAGGTTGTTGCTGGCAAACAACTTTGCATTTCAGTGCTTTATCTGCAAAGTCGGTGCCTGCTGCCCTTGAAGAATAACTTGCCTATGTTACATTAAAAAAAAATAAAATTGGTAAGCTGGTAGCATTGTAATAGGGAATGGTTGGTAAACCAACAACAGGTTCATCGTTACTAAGCTCCACATCCAAAGCAGGACACACCATACCTCTCAACCTGTTAATGTAAAAAATCTGGACAAAGCTTGAAAAATGGGGTACAAATAGGGTTATATTTTAAATATTGCTCTTATAACCTTAGAAAGTTGCTAGAGTAACAGGATTTGTTTTAATATACATTTTCTGAAGGAATTGAAGTCTGAAACTCAAATATATGTCATTATTTAGTGGCTTCAATCCTGAGATCATTCCTGTGATTTGCCAGGAAAAAAGAGGAACAGGCCAAAAATCTGGACATTCTGTAAAAAGCTGTACAGTTGAAAGGTATTTGACACACTCAGGAGTGCAGCAGCCCACCACAGCTTAAAGTGCACCACAGTGTCAGTAATCCACAGTGATGGGAGTAACGAGTTACAAAAGTAACGTGTTACTGCAATACATTACATTTTTTACTAAGTATTAATATTAGGCATTACTTTTCAATATAGTAACGTAGTAATAAGTTACTTTTTTAGCAACTAGTAATGGAAATGTGTATTACTTTTTGCATTACTTTTGCTGAACCAGGCAGTGGCATAGCTAGGAGAGTGTGAGGGATGGTCCGCCCTGGATGGCACTTTTCCCATTCATTCACATCACGTCTGTGCCTTGTCACACAGACTGTTGACGCTCCTGTCCTCCCATTGATATTTAATGTCAAATGTTACTTTGCCCGCGCATGCCAGGAGCCGAGTGAATTGATTGCATGTTTACACAGGAGCCGAGAGTGGATATATATTATTTACAATGGATTATTCAGCTGCATCAAGTAAGTAAAACAGTAAGAGGCAATTTTTTTCTGTTAGGTAATATCCGATTTTACTGTTAAAAGCATTCTATTAAAAGTGAGTATGGCCTATTTTCATAGTGAAAAAAATATCTCAGAATTTAGTATAGCTAAGCAATTAATGGTTAACACATGAGATCTGTAAAGTTGTTATTCCTCCGAGGCTTCAGTTATTCCTATGGATTTGAAATCAAATAGTTTATATAGAGCAGCTTACACAGAAAACTACAATGATACATGTCTCAAAACTGTAAGAAGAAACGTATCAAACCCACCAAAGGAAATAAGTCATTTGTAGCACACGAGGAGGTGTTAAGGTGGCACACATAAATATTTATGCATTTATGCTGAAGGTACCGTCAAAGAAATCAACAATTGTTCAAAAGGTTTCCTTTAAAGGATAAATGAATAAATGATGGAGAACAGCCTCAACCATTGTAAAATACATTGGCATAAAAAAATATATATATATATATATATATATCAATATAGATATAGATATATATGTATGATATGTATGTATGTATATATATATATATATATATATATATATATATATATGGGTCTACTTTAGAACACAGACACGCCAGTTCGCCAACACACAAGCCACCGACACCAGATAACCAACAACACACAAAACCGACAATGCAAAACACCGAACACCATTACACCGACACACTAAACGTAAACAACACATTACACTACATCACATAGCCACTAGCCCTAACCCAAACCCTAACCCTAAGGTCCGACACTACCACACACTCACCCTACCTGCACCCTAACCCTAACTCACTTACCCACCCCTAACCCTAAGGTCCGACACTACCGCACACTTACCCTACCTGCACCCTAACCCTAACTCACTTAACCTACCCCTAACCCTAAGGTCCGACACTATCGCACACTCACCCAACCTGCACCCTAACCCTAACTCACTTAACCCACCCTAAACTAAACTCCGTCACTATCACACACTTACCTTACCCGAACCCTATCTCCCTACCTCCGACACTACCACACACTCACCTATCCCACACCCTAACCCAAAATCCCACAACAACACACACTTACCTTACCGCTCCTAACTCCATCACAATCGCACACTTACCGAGACGTGCTCACACGTTACCCTACTTGCTCTATCCGCTGTCGGCACATCACCTTTCCGGTAAACTTACCTGTCGGTCATTTCGCTCCCTCTTCCGCGTGTCGGTCAACTCGATTTGGCACATCACCTTGTCGGTAAACTTACCTGTCGATCATTTCGCCTCCTCTTCCGTGTCGGTCAACTGCGTTTTCGGTAAATTAAAGTAGACCCATATATATATATATATATATATATATATATATATATATATATATATATGTATGATATGTATGTATGTATATATATATATATATATATATATATATATATATATATATATATATATATATATATTTGTACGCATAATTATTCAGCAAAATTCTACATTGCATTAGCATGCACATCTTAAACCAATGTAGGAATACCTTGTAGTATGTATTATTAAGAAAGAACACAATATTTCCCTTGGCAAACTCATTATTGTGATTTGCTGAAACTATCCCATATTAAGACAGAAGTATAGGAGTAATTTGGAATATTTAACACAATTCAAATTTGTTTGGATTTGTGGTGCAATATTGCTGCAAAGGAATTCTAGCTGATAACTTCGTCAGCATTGAAGATTTTTCTTTAAATGTTTGACAAATATTATTGTGAATAATTTGTTGAAAATTGTCAACATGCTTATAATATATTAAGAGAAAATGACTTGTGAAGCCAGCCATTTCAGAGTTATAACCATCTGTTGGTCTTGAACAGGAGCTGTCGAAGTATATGTTTCTTAAACAGAAAACTTTCTTTGATCGTGACCTCCTGCTGAGACACAAAAATCACACCAAATCTTTAGAATCAACCAGCTTTATTGTTAATAAGTTACATAAAACACATCAAAGTTTCAAACGTTCACAATTTACATGCATATACATATATACATAATGTAAATAACAGCAGCTGGCAGGCTCATTCAAAAACTACTCACCTACAAATGCTGCTATACAACCAGCAGACACATTCAAATACTACTCACCTCATGCTCGACCTTACAACTATACTTAGCAGTGTAACTGCATGTTGTGCACTCCACATAACACAACTGTCAGACTCATTCAAATATTGGTCACTTGCAAATGCATTTCTACAACCAACAGAAGCTTTCAAATACTGCTCACCTGCAAATTTAACTCTACAGCAATGCTTAGCAGTGTAACTACACACCGCTCACTCAGTCACTCTTCATTACATGCTTCTAGAATGATAATTTATTTGTTATTGTAATTCCAAGGGATTTGTACTTATATATGTATTTGAATGTTGAATTATTTAGAATTATTTGAGAACTTAGGTAGAATTTTCCAAAAAGCATTACATTACATTTGCTTATACCGAAATTTACATCTTCAGTTTTTGTCACAAGTTATAAGTGCTTTTATGGAGTTGTTAATTATATCTATGTCATACCATGATGCTACAGTAAATCCAGTTTTGCTGTCATTAACATATTTTAATCCAGCATGAATTACAGGTTAGCAGTGTAACAAAAACTAAGTTAAATAGAAAAAATGCACAGACCTTATCCTTGGGGAATATCCACAGATGTGGACAAGCAGCTGGAATTAACACTGTGTATAGTGACACATTGGGCATGCTCAGTAAGCCGGATATCTATCCACGTAATCTACTATTGTATGAGTTTTTCTAATCATATCAACCAATTGGTGAATGATAGTTAAAGAACTATAGGTTGTATAAAAAGATTTATAAAGTCTAAGAAAGCAAAAATAATGAAGTCATTGTTTGTTAGTTACATTAGACCCAGACTTGAGTATGGAATAACAATACAGAAACCTTATAGAAAACAAGCATGAGTAAACTGGAAAGAGTACAGTGTAACTATACCAAGGGCATCCATGGAGGTGAAAATTTAAGCTATTAGGAAAGACTAAAATATCTGAACTTGTACAGTGTCTCTTACAGATATCTAAGAGGAGATCTTATTCAGGTATATAGGGCATTTAGAGACAACAACCTCTGGGAATGTTTGGAGTTATGAAAAAAAAAGTGAGTGTGGAGCAAGTGTTGCCAGTTTAGCAATTTGACTTATTTGGTTTGACTTATTCTCAGGTTGGGGAGAGACGGAATTTATACGTATCTTCGTTTTTAAAGCTTGAAAACTCTAAAAATGTAAGGTATGCTTCTGTGGAAAACATAAACCCCAGAATTCAGCAAGCTCTGCACAGCGTGCAGGAATAGTGCAGGAGCTGCTGGAGGCAATATGGCTGCCGTGCGATCCAGGAATAATCGACAGGGAAGTGCACAAGCACTCCTGCACTATTCCAGCAAAGACACAGCTCCTGTATGCAAAATACCCCATTCGCAGGTGAAAAACATGCAAATGAGGCGAATTTGCGATCCAGGAAGCTGGCAGCTGGCTGTGCAGGACTAGTGTAGTCTGCAGAAATGTAATTGGTTAGTAATCGAGTACATTTATGCAAACTACAAAACGGAGCCATGACAGCTCAAAATAAAGGGTGTATATAATGTGAAAAGCATGCCAATGGCCAAATATATGGCCGTTGGCATGGAAAATAGTTGCAAAAATTAAAAAAAAAAATAACTTATTTTTTTAACTGATTTCGGCAGTTTAAGCATAGGACAGCGGTGCGCAAATGGGATCGGGCCGAAAATAAAAAAAAAAACTTTGAAATAAGCATTCTATCCAAAATCACAATTTTGCCATTATACTCAGTGAATAGTGGTTGCTAAGGGGAATGGCTCAGTGTCAGACTTGTAACAAGGCATTCTCAGGCAATCCTATGCAAATGAGGGGAATGATACTGACTCCTAGATCCCCCCTCATGGCTAGCCTGCACCCAACCGTGTTGATGCAGGAAGACCATGGTGCAAGCCTAAGAGCTAGCTGACATCATAGAGAGATGTGTCAGGCATACTGTAAGCTTACTGGAGCCCTGTGGCTTGGATTTGCCCTTGGCTTAGCAGAGCTAAGCAAGGGGGTGTGTCTGAAGCTGCCTAGCACTCTTTACATTGCCTAAACAGGTAAAGGAAAAAGAAAAAAAGTAAACCAGGAAATAGCAGCTCCATGCACATCTGAGCACTGTATTTGTGAGGCACATCGCTGAGCTTAAACAGGAAGGCAATGGGAAGGGAAAACTGCAGTAGGAAGGTTATCAAGGAGAGCTAGCATAGGTGGCAGGTGAAATGCATCAGAATCAACCAATTACACAGGCAGCAGCCCAGCCCAGCCCAGCACACCACTATAAACTATGCAAAGATTTTCCCTCTGTTTTTTTCCCCACAAACTCTACACCACCAGTGTACACAAGTGGGGAAATTTTACAAAACAAAAGCAACAAAATGATAGGGGCTGAAGCTGCTATCATAAATCAACATGTGGAAGAGGCTAAGGGTGGTGAAAATGAGAATGCTGTCGACCAACCCACAGTGAGGAGAAGGAGATGAGTGTACAGACCCAGGTAACCTACCAGGGATTGCATGAGCTGGAGATAGTGGAGCGCTATCGGGTAGACAGGGACCTCCTACAGCAAATTGTTGAGCTGTGCCAGCCACACCTCACACACAGAACCAACAGAGGGGAACCCATCCCAGTGGATACCAAGGTATGTGTAGGTCTAAGAATACTAGCCACAGGTACCTTCCAAAGGCCAGTTTGAGATATCATGGGGATCTCACAGGCATTAGCATCCAGGGTACTCCACCAGTTCCTGGATGCCATGTCAGCACATGCCAGTGAGCACATATATTTCCACAACAGCCGTGAGGTGTTGACCAGAAATATGCGTCTCTTCCACCAAATAGCAGAATACCCTGATGTACTGGGTGCTATAGACTGCATGTAAATATGCATCAAAGCACCACCCAGTGAGCGGGGTAGGGTCTACATCAACTGCAAGGGCTTTCCCTCCATCAACTGCCAGGTTGTGTGTGATGCCCAGGGCATTATAACGAATGTGTGTGTGGCTGCCCTGGAAGCTATCACAACTCCCACATCTGGCATATGATGCAGCTGTACCAGAGATTTGCCAGTGCAGACATCCCTTATGGCCACCTAGTGGGTGATGTTGGTTACACACTGGAGCCGTGGCTGATAACACCCATCAGAAATGCACACACACCTGAACAAGAACTCCATAATGAGGCAAACGCACAGACCAGAATCATAATAGAGCATGTATTTGGGATGCTCAAGTCATGGTTCCGGTGCCCGAACATATCTGGTGGAGCCTTGCAGTACTCACCAGCTACATGTACCCAAATTGTCATCATATGTGCCATGCTACACAATATGATCTGGCAGAAACAGCTGCAGCAGGTACAGCACAGGGCAGGGCCACACAGCCCTCCCACCATTGCCAAGGCCTGCACAGTCACAGCGTGACTCAGAGGAGGAATACCCTGAGCCTGCCTCAGTAGGCAGAAGGAGGTGTGCCCAGTATGCTCAGGCAGTGGCAAAGAGGCAACGCATACCACATACACTAACATGGTAGGAACCCAGGGAATGACACCTCTCTCTGACTCACACATACAGTAAAAGGGATGCCAAACATGACCCTACCTGTGCTTAACCATGTATAAAGAGTATACTATGTGGATCCAACATAGTCAGCCCTCCAGCACCATCCTCAATACTGGCACAGCCACAAGGTAAGTTACTCTCCCTATCAATTGCCAAATGGAGTAGTACTTTTTTATTTGTATCTATGGTATGGATGTGAGCATATAAGGGAATCAGGTGGCTGAATGGGATGCCAACAGATAGTAGACACCTACAGTGGCAGCATGAGATCTGTAACAAATACTGGTGTCACCATAGTAGCCAGTAATAGACAAGGTGACAAAACACACTGCAGGAAATGTGCCTGGCCACATGTGTGCCCATAGGACACACACATACCAGTACGGGAGGCTCACATACCCAACAACAGTCTCAGCCAGCAGGACAGGCATAGACAAACACAAACAAAGGCTGTGCTAAGGCCTCTGATTGATGGCTATGGAGAACAGCCCCCCTCCAGACCTGCACAGATAGACTACAACAGGTCAGGCAGTGGGATGTTAGTTCTGAAGGGTAAGAAGTCTGAAACTGAAATGTAGGTCAATCAAACCTAAGGCCTGTAGTACACTGATATGCCTCTAGTCAGCATGGTAGGCCAGAATACAGAATGAAATGGAGTACCTGAAATATCAGTATAATCATAGCAAATGTGTACAAGTGTCAGGTGTGCCCCACCCAAATCCTATGTAGAAATGTAGTAACATGTATGTGTAGGTATGATAACAGTGGAGCACAGATTACCTCTGCTGGCCAAGGTAGCAGGATAGATTGTAGCATGTGTACAATATGCAGGGTTTCGTGTGTTAGGTTGGTGTGTGTTGTATATTGTGTGAGAGTGGTCAGTATGTAGGCATGGTGAGGCTTGTCCTGGTGGCCATCAGCCAGTACTGCTGATGACAGGGCCAAGTTCTCACAGCTGCAGTGCCAAAAACAATGCTTCTCAGCAAAACACATTCCAGCAGTAAGCCACAGTAAATGTTTGGAAGTAATATGTGTCACCATCTGAAAGATGGACATGACATGAATGTGGGCCCAGAAATACAAGCAGTACACAGGGGGAACTACCCCAGACAGACAGTGTATAATATGTAACTGTCAAATGGACACACCCTTGGAATTGTACATACAGGTTAGCAGCACATTAGTTGGGCTTGTAGTGGGGAATACCGATGTTGTCTGACAAAACACTGGCAGACTACAAAGGTCACAGATATGAAGTATTGAGAAACAGCTAATGTACCTGCACAAGCCAGCATAAGTGGAATGCCCCATGCATATCTGTGAGTCAGATGCAAGTAGTGTCCATAGCACACATGCACCCAGCTCACCGCACCATCACCCACAGGTACCTCTCCGGTCTTATCCCTGCTGTTGGGAATGAGTACAATATGACCCCCACCACTGTATGGCAATAGCCAAAGAATGCAGCATGCAGAACAGGTGTCCCACACATGTGTGTCCCTAGCTGTAAGCAGCACCCTGCCAGCATCCACACCACTGGATCAATAATGACAGAAAGTATTGGCATTAACACCTTGCACTCCTACCCTGTCACCCCAGGGGAATATAGTGTATTGCATTCAGGGACTGTAGGAGTGACATAATGCAACAGTCTGCTACAGCTGGCCTGTATCACTACCACATGGCCTACATTTCTCTGCCAAAGGCCTATGTCTCACCCGTACTGCCAATGTACTTATGTCATGGACTCCCAAATAACAACATAACACAGTCCATAGAACCCAAATGCAAGGCCATGTGGAAAAATCCCCAGTAACAGGTCCACCATGTCCTACTGCATAAACTGTGGACCAACACCAAATTACTGCTGGGATGAGGTGATAACTATAGGGAACTTATCAGATAATATTTGCATAATGTTTGGAAGTGGATAGAATAATAGAGGGGGGGGTAGGAGCATGGGCAGCATGGAGTGTGTGAAGTCCGAAACTCAGCTGTGTGCACATACTATCCCTGCCTGCAAACACAGGAATGGGTGGCTACAAACCTGCTCGTAAACCACAATGTGAATGGGTAATGTCCAGAATTATGACCCCTGCCTCTGGGTAACCTGTGTGAATCTGTACAGCTGTGAGGTATGGCCACAGCAGGATATGGCCATACTGTCACGTTGATGGATGTACAAGCATGGGATCCTCAGCCACCACTGTACCAAGGTGCTGAACCATTTACACAGACCCAGCAGCAAGTGTCTGCAGCTTCCCCTCCAGAATGTCATGATTGTGCAAGAATATGTAGGCTGCAGACCACAATACTGGACACAGCTGCATTCACCCTGTGTGCCCCAGGACATCACTACAAGCAAATATGTTACACCTGACAGTACTTGATGACATAAAACATCACAGTGTAAAACAGTACACATGTCTGAATGTCTCTGCTAACACCAAGACCATGTAGCAGAAGCAGCACAGACACAATTACCTACAGTAACCCACTATCCTTTGCCCATTTTAACCCCATATTGTCAACCAATCTACAGATATCCTGCAGAAATAGGTTGCTAGCTGTAGGTGTAGAACACAAAAGCCTGCACTGGAGTACAACCTACCTGGAATGGATTCACACCATACCTCCCAACCATACTGATTTACTCGGTTTTTACCAAGTTTTGGGGTCCAAATGAAGGGGTGCCACGATTCCCGAGTGGCACCCCTTCATTTCCGATTTTTTTGCTTTGTATTTTTATAAATTATGGCGCTGTTGGAGCTGACGTCATCGTGTGCGTGATGATGTCAGCTCTATCAGGGCTACCAGCCAGTCGGAATTGAGCTCAAGGAGCTCACGTCATCATTTCCAGCTGGCTGTGAGCGGCGCGAAAGGGTAAACGGTAAGATACAGGCAGCAGCACTCATGTGGGAGAACAGCAATGGCAGGCATTAATGTAAATGGACACACTGTGCTCATTTTTTGGCAGGGGGCAGGCATTAATTCCAAGTGGTAGATACAAATGCAGGACGTAAACGGAGACACTATGCTCATTTTGTCTTTACAAGTGGTTACAACACGAATCAAATACTTTTGATTTTGTTCTGTATCCTTGGTTTGAATCTCTGACATTTCAGGAGTTCTTCCATTCTCAAGTAAGTCTTTAAGAAAAATATTAGTTTCCTGTAATGCTTTTCTTCCTAATTTGCTTAATGAAGAAATCTGTATGATTTATGTTTTATCTCATTGTCTCTTTCAAAACAATTGCAGCTTTTGGCAAGCACCCTCACTCTTGAATTGAACATGTAAAGTTGGAGCATCTTCTTGTTATTTGAGCACATATATTTCATATTACATGCTCCTTTTGGGTTTAAAATAAGTGTTTTTTTATCTAGATATTTGTTTCTGCTGTTAAAAGTGTCAGCTATGCTATGTGTCTTTTCTCTGTCTGAATGCAACATTGCAACTTTTAATTTAAAGTCACCAAAAATGTTATTTGCTGTTAAGCAATTCTCAGATGTGGAATCCAGATATGCCATTAAGGAACTCTGACCAGTGTCCTTGTTAATATTGGAGGTGCTGTCTGTTGTGCTGCAATTAAGGAACTCTGACCAGTGTCCTTGTTAATAGTGGAGGTGTTGTCTGTTGTGTTGTCATTAAGGAACTCTGACCAGTGTCCTTGTTAATATTGGAGGTGCTGTCTGTTGTGCTGACATTATGGCTGTTAATATTTTCAATTTTTTATTATCTTGAAATAGTTGCAGTATTTTATGTTTTAAAACTTTTAAGGTGTGTGTGTGTGTGTGTGTGTGTGTGTGTGTGTGTGTGTGTGTGTGTGTGTGTGTGTGTGTGTGTGTGTGTGTGTGCGAAAATGCCCCCAATGTAATACACCTGGTAGCTAGAGGTATTTAGGCTCAAAAAGAGCCTAAAGTCCCTAGCCACCACCATTTCTGAGCTTTGTCCAGATTTTTTGTGCTAAGAGTTGAGAGCTATGGTGAGAAGTGAGAACATAATTTGTATGCCCCCATTACTGGCTTTGTTGTTTGTCCAGGTCTTTTGTGCTAACAACTCACAGCTATGGTGAGTTTGTCCGTTTTTTTTTGTGCTAAGAAGTTGAGAGCTATGGTGAGAAGTGACAACTGAATTCATTAAATGATAGCCTTTAAGTTTCAGTCTTCCTATTTTTCAAACTGCTGATTTAGCATAGTGGTATGTTGCACTAACTGTAGTGTATACAGTTCTGGGTTCAAGACTTGCCAGTGGCATGCATGGTGATAACACAACTTTTTATTCTAGCAACTTTCTAAAATTATACAAGCAATGTTTAAAATGTGTCCCAATAAGTGCGAGAAGCTGTGCAAGATGCCTATGGCTTACACTACTGTCATTCTGTATATAGTTTGGATGTGGAAGTAGACTTTTATGATGGAAATGTTCTGAATTGGGTTTTGTAATTATTGGTTCATGCATTTTCTTTAATTGCCTACAGTATAGCTTACTGGAAAAATGTTCATTCAAACAATAAATTTAAAATGTGCTCCAGCAAGTGTGCTGTATTATACAAGGAATATAACTTAATAAAGTCAGGAAGGTGTATCAAAGAAAAGAACACCTGTATGTTTCTTGTTTGTGTGCAAGTTGCCAATGATTTGAAAACAGCCCAAATGTAATCTTTATCCACTACTGGCCAGATGCTGTATTTTCTTTGGATGTGGTGCGGGTTCCAATGCTGTTTCAATGAATGTGGGTTTCAAGGGCAGAGAAGTTTTAATGCCAAGTCTATTTTCATTGCTTTGTTTTTCAGATGTCCATGTTTGTGTATTGATGAGCTGCAAAATGTAAAAATAAAATCCAAATAATCATTGTAGAAGTAAAGCAGTATGCACACATTAGTGTTTATGGTAAATGAGTCAAGATAGCCAGGTAATGGGACATTGGAATGGCTGCAGGGGATTCTGGTACCATTTTTTGGTTGTCTGTTCTTCAGTTTGCGTTTGAAAGTTGGTATCCCACAATTCTGTCGGTGTGGGTGGGGTTACATAATTATGTATGCAAATTAGATGTTAATCAGCGTACAGATTTGTACCTATTTTTCATGGGCCTTGTCCAGATTTTTGATGTTTCCAGGTTGAGAGGTATGATTCACACATTCAATACAGAGGGTCATACTGGGCAGTGAATAAAAGGTTGAAAGTAATTCTGTTACAAATATGCAACATAAATAAGGTATAAAATAAAGCTTGCTTAAATGTAGAAATAGAGTTTAGTAATATGTGATCATCATCCATACTAAAATGACTGCGGCCTGGAAAATAAGGAATTTGCTTAATGGAAATGTAAAAACTGACCTCTTATGTATGCATTACATTGTCAGTAAGAGCAAAAATGTAAAAAGAGGATGTATGTTTTCACATTGCCAAAAAAAAACTAATCTGGTTCCTTAAAGGCTGGACAAACAGGAAAACAATCTGCATCATAAGACATTGTTAAATACGAAAGTTTGAAGTCAGCATTTGCACGAGAACAGATATTCTCATACAAAGAGCAAACATGTGACATTGTTAAGCAAGAAAGCTTAAAAATCTGCAACAATCTGCAATGTTTCTACAGAATGAGCAATTCTCCAAAATAGAATATCAAGAGAAAAACAGGATTTGAATTGCGTGACTAGAACAGTATAAAGAGACTACAGCAGATAACATTGTTAGAGATATCTGTGTAGGAACACACACTTGTTCCGAGGTAATATTGTTTCTCTCACATCATCCATGTTCAAGAAGTAAAGTAGAACAGTACCTAAAGTTGCTACAGTAGTCCATTTGGCTTGTTATAAAAAAGTTATTTGTTACTGCTCTGAGTTTGGTGCTACAAAGTATATTATCTCATCAGTGTATATTCTGCAAGTTTCTGTATGTAATAGACTGTGAATGCAACTATAACCAGACTTTGATTTCAGCAAAATCCAGCCAGCAAGACCTAGTGTCTTAAGAAGACTTTGGATCCATCACAGTAAGTACCTAGCATCTTATCCTTAGTTTTTCAATGGCAAGCTAGCCTGCATTTGAACCTAAATCAGCATTCAAACACAGGGGGAGTGATGGTAAGCCCTGCAGAGGGTCACTTCAGTCAAATTGCAGCATTAATTCTTCAAAAAGGTGGATATCTAATTACACAGCAGTTCAAGACAAAATTCCAACAAGTGTAATCATATTATTAGACAAAATTCCAACAAGTGTAATCCAAGCTTTATTCTTAATGTAATAAAACAACCAGATAAAGTATTGAGTAACCTGCAATGTTGATATACATAGCACATTAGTAAATATAAAAGCTTATTAGGGCAAGTTGATAGTAAGGCATTATGCAACTGTTAAAACCAAAAGGGTGTAAGAGTGGTAACCAAAACCACGAAAGAAAACCAACCACTCTGACGCCAATATCTAAAACCCAGAAGCACAGTTTATTCAAAAAGATAATCCGTAGTACAAAAACAGAATATATGCCAGGTCAAGCGCCTTCATATTAAAACTTCATCAGAACTGATGAAGTTTTAATACGAAAGCGCTTGACCTGGCATATATTCTGTTTTTGTACTATGTGTCATTATGCAACTGTATTACAATATTTGACTGGTATCTTAAAGAAAACCATGTGGGGTATGACAAATGTTTATTGTGTGAATCAACAAAAACTGCATTCTGTGTAAAATGTCATAAAAAAGTATTGCATGCCATTATTCAAAGGTTAGACTGTACAAACACAAATGTTAATGGTAAACAACCAGGAAAAAGTTAATATGCTTACATTATATTCAAATGTTGAACAGTTATGTCCTGTCACCAGATGTAAAAGGTTTATATTAGAGTTACAACAGGAGTCAAATCAGTTACTGACAGGACCTCTTGTACATTTTGTTACAAAAGAATGTAATAAACTTCTAAAAGACAGACACAATGAGTTCAGAAAGCTTAGGCAAGTTATACAAACATTTTTTCAAAAGTGCATAGGAGTTTTAGATTCAGCAGAACAGGTTACTGAAAATATTAGAAAGACCATGCAACATTACAGGAAACTCTTAAACAGCAGTTACAGGATAAAGAAAATAAATTAGCTGAACTGACAGAGACTGACTTTCTGCATATAACAACTGAGATTAAGAAACATTGCAGAACAGCAGGAAACTACAATTGATCTGTACAAAAGAGATATATTTTATGCTTATGCTTTGAATACGGTTAAGCATACATAGCAAAATCTGATGTATGGACAAATCATTCCCAAATGTTTTACTTCCATTCAATTAAAGCAATACATTTATCAGTATTACAGTAAATTAGAGCAAATAACTGCCATTCTCACAGCACAGTCAAAGGGTAAACAAAACAGTTCTAGTGTATAAAAATCAAATAAAAATAGTTAATAAGAGTAAAGATTTGAAGTCACAAGACTGACATGCTTGAATAAAGATTTAAAGTCACAAGACTGACATGCATGTATTCTCTTTCCATCTAAAGTACATCTGTTACAATGCACGAGAACAACAGGCAGACAACAGCAAATATAAATAATGTAAATATAAACATGTGCTCGTTAAGCTATTATCTATTTTGTTTTTTAATTGTATAGTAACACCACACCAAACAGTGTAAGTTCTAAATTAAAACAAATAAATATAGAAATAAAATTGCAGATGGTATTAGTCAAGCAGTTTTTGTAAAATAAATGGCAGAGCAGTTAATTAAATAAAAAAATACTGAAATCCAAGTTAAAAATATGTAAGCTAATTGTAAAATAATGTCTATTTATGTAGTATAAATACATAGTTATGCAAATTACAAATACGATACTAAGTGTTTTATAACTGCATTTTACTATAAAATTGCAAGTGTATTAAAGAAAAATGCTAAAAAAAATAATTATGGTTTACAGAGTCTAAAATGTGAGCTCAGACCTTCCTAGACTGGATGAATAGTTACAGGAAATACTGAGCAGATAACATAATTTATTTATTTTATTTATTTTATTTTATTTTTATTTTGTGGCCGAGGGGTTAAAGCTGGATATATATCCATTTTCAGTGAGGCCGGGGAGAAAAAAAAAAAAGAAAGAACAGAGGTACATGAGTATACATACTGACAATACAATAGAAGTTAACTTAAGAAAAGATAAACAATATAAATAATAAAGTAATATAAAAGATAAATATAAAATACAAATAATAAAAACAATAATAAATATACATAAGATAAAAAACAAGACTGATTGCCAGACAAATGGCTTGAGCTTTTCTAAAACATTATTGTTATTAAAACATAATTGTTAAATGCTCACATATAACACTATTTGGTAATTGTAATAAAATGTCACAATTGTGCATATATGTCACTGATAATCTGTTTGCAAGTAAATGTTAAAAGTAAAAAACGCATTTATATCAAGTTACAGTTAGCAGATGGGTTATTGGGTTATAGTATACATACAGTTCAAATAAAGTATACAGGAGGGTACAAATAATTACTAATTAGTAGTAGACAGCAAAGGCAACACCAAATATATTCTGTCATTGATAACAGCCAAAAATGATCAAATCAGACAAAGGTCTATAGTTTAATAACCTAATAAAGCAATTGTATAACCAAAGTGTTGGGCTGACATATATTATAAAACAGATAAACAATAGTACAATACTACAGGGGGAGGGGTAGTTTCTCAGTTTTACACTGACTGTGTGAGCAGTACTGCAAAGGGGTCTAAACTAGAGCTACAGGAAGGAAAAAATATCTCATTCCTTCTTGACAATACTTTTTTGGGGGGAGGGGAAAACATGTATTAGTGTATTAAAATACTGGTAAACTGGATTAAATCTGACAGGATAAGATATTTTACAAGTTGCTAATAGCTATCATAATAGTTATAATTGTATTATTTAGTATTAAATTGTATTTACAACCTGTTAAACTGCAAAGCTATACAAGAGATGGCTTAAAATTGCTTTATTAAAGCTATACAAGAGAGAGTAAAGATATGTAAAGATTGAACAAGAATGGTCACTATTTTTTAATATGCTTTTGGCAAGACAATGTGGGTATGCAAAAAGCATGAATGTTTCTAATTGATGGGTATGTAGTTTAATACCATGCCTCTGGTGGCAATTCCACTAGATACTTCTAAAGAGACATAAGACTTTTCCAAGATTTTGCTTGATGTTAATGTTACTACATTTGTAAGATTAGACTAAATGTACTTTACAGTCTCTTTATGTACAAATACAAAATAATTCAGTACAAATGAAATGAATGTCTAATAATGAATATGTGTCAAAAACCATGTTAAAAAAATGGGTCCAAGATAGCTACTAGACTGAAATTCATGAATAGCAAACAGTCTGTGCAGATATATACTGTATAGGATACATTATTTGCCAAATTGTAATATTATCACTGTTTTTAAGTTAGAGTCTTATTATTGGTTTTTGGACCATCATTTTACCAGTACTAGTATTGGTTACCCCAGTTAGAGGAAAATTATATTAAAATATTATATTCATACAGCTAATGGACTAATATGTACATAACATTCTCTAGTGTATAAATCATTTTTTTTAATCTTCAAGTATTAAATATACTGAAATCATTACATTGAAATATTTATTATCTAAGCCCAGTTCAGTACTTTACCAAGGTGTTAATGGGCAGTTCAGAGATATGACCACAATGTTATGGTCAAATGACGTTGAAACTATATATTTTCAGCAGTGTATAAATGCTTGCGGTGGCACATAGTTTTTAAAGTAAAGAGTTAATTCAACAGTTGCAAAGAGTTAATAAAAGAGTTCTAAGTTATAAATTAAATTATGTGATTGCAAAGAGTTACTGAAACAGTTCTAAGTCATAAATGAAATTCTCTGTTTGCAAAAGAATAAATTAATCAAGTTAAAAAATAAAACTAAAGCAGACACAGCTCATAACTGATAAAATATTTTCACAGAATGGTCTGCAAAAGAAAAACTTGTTAAATTCAGTTTTAGTAGTAATACTTGATATTATTGTATTAACTATGTAAACTTGCATTTTGACTTGTATCAAAAGAAGACTAAAGGTTTTGTTTCTTAATGTGTTTTCTATATAATCTGATCAAAAATACATATCAGTATAAAGTGTTTTGAGTACGTTAAATAAAAAGAGGGAATTGGTAGAATGTATTTAACAGTGAATAAAAGGTTGAAAGTAATTCTGTTACAAATATGCAATATAAATAAGGTATACAATAAAGCTTGCTTAAATGTAGAAATTGAGTTTAGTAATATGTGATCAGCATCCATACTAAAATGACTTTGGCCTGGAAAATAAGGAATTTGCTTAATGGACATGTTTTCCTCAGAATCAGTACACTGTGAGCAAAAATGTAAAAACTGACCTCTTATGTATGCATTACATTGTCAGTAAGAGCAAAAATGTAAAAAGAGGATGTATGTTTTCACATTGCCAGAAAAAAGCAAATCTGGTTCCTTAAAGGCTGGACAAACAGGAAAACAATCTGCATCATAAGACATTGTTAAATAAGAACAAGGTGGGAGGTTGGCTTAATGGTTAAAGTATTTACCTTACAGACACAAGGCGCAGGGTTTGATTCTCACTTGGGGTAATTGGCTAGACTTAAAATGGCCCACAAGAGTAGTTAGTCTGAATCTATGAACCTATAATCTATGAAGTTTGAAGTCAGCATTTGCACAAGAACAGATGTTCTCATACAAAGAGCAAAAATGTGACATTGTTAAGAAAGAAAGCTTAAACATCTGCAACAATCTGCAATGTGAGCAATTCTCCAAAAAAAGAATACCAAGAGAAAAACAGGATTTGAATTGCGTGACTAGAACAATATAAAGAGACTATATCTGATAACATTGTTAGAGATATCTGTGTAGGAACACACACTTGTTCTGAGGTAATATTGTATCTCTCACATCATCCATGTTCAAGAAGTAAAGTAGAACAGTACCTAAAGTTGCTACAGTAATCCATTTGGCTTGTTATAAAAAGTTATTTGTTACTGCTCTGAGTTTGGTGCTACAAAGTATATTCTCTCATCAGTGTATACTCTGCAAGTTTCTGTATGCAACAGACTATGAATGCAACTATAACCACACTTTGATTTCAACAAAATCCAGCCAGCAGGACCAAGTGTCTTAAGAAGACTTTGGATCCATCACAGTAAGCACCTAACATCTTATCCTTAGTTTTTCAAACACAATACTGAAAAGTCATACTGGGCATGCTCACACACAACAGAAATGAAGCCCATGTCTGGCAACAACAGTGGACTATACATATTTGACAGTCACAGATGTTTGTGCACACACTCCTTAGTACACACCAGTCATGCTTTGCACACACATTGGAGAGGAATGCACACATATATCCAAGTACAACACACTATAATAAGCCAAAATGACACATACATAGATGTGTGGAAGAAAGTGACAGACAGTGACAAACAGCCTCCCACCATGAGGCCTGTCCCACCAGCACACATCCAATTGGCTAAAACTACATGATGTGCAAATGCCAATCACCGTAGACATTTGCCTCTGGTATCCGTCAGCACTATAGTGCCTGCAGTGCTTGTGATAACTGTGTAACATGACTGTACAAGTCAGTAATCATCTAGCAGTTGTATACACATACCTGTGGAATATAAACCTGTGTGTGCCTGAGTGTTGTGTGTCTGCCTGTAAATGAATGGGTTATGGCTCATGCACCCACACTGCATGCCCCATTGCCCTACTATGGCAAGCCTGCTGATGTCTTCACCTTGAAATACACCCTTGGGGAAGTAGTAGCCCAGTAATCTCTGTGGCGTGTCCTATAATTGTGTAATGCTGTAGTATGATATATTACCGAGGTAGGAGTTCTAATTCCCAGAAATGGCAACTGTGTGTGTGTTTGTCTGTGTAGGGATCAATGCTTTTGAGGCTATTTACACTCACTACAATTTCAAATGCCCTACTTTGGCAGGGCTGCTGATGTCATTCACTTTGAAATACACCTTTGGGGAAGAAGTAGCCCAGTAAACTCTGTGGCACGTCCTATGACTGTAGTGTGATGTACTAGTTAAGTAAGAGTTCTTTTTCCAGACATGGCAACTTTAAAACTTTGTGTGTGTTTATCTGTGTAAGGATCAATGCTTTTGAGGCCATTCACAGTCATTACAACCTCCATTGCCCTACTGTGGCAGGCCTGCTGATGTCATTCACTTTGAAATACACCTTTGGGAAAAAAACTATCCAAATAAGCTCTGTGGTGCATGCTATAACTGCGTAATGCTGTAGTGTAATATACTAGTTAGGTAGGGGTTCTATCCCCAGCCATGGCAACCGTGAAACTCTGTGTGTATCTTTGGTTGTGTGTGCATAGGGATCAATGTTTTTGTGGCCATTCACAGTCACTAGGCACACCTAAAAATGGAGAACATTGATATCTGTGCAGTAACAGAGACCTGATCCAAGGCTCCAGAGAGCACCCCTGCAATACCAGGTACAGCTCTCAGCACACCTGTTGGCCATCAAACCAAGATCAAAACAATAAAAGTGGAAGAGTGTCCATATCCACCAAGGATATTCACACCACCAGGCTACTTGCCCAAGAGAATGTGTTTGAAATACCCCTGGTGCAACTAACACTAGGTCAGACTGCAATCCAAATTGTATAGCTTGCTACAGATCCTCCACCATGCCCCATGATTCTCATTACAGCTTTTGAAACATACTGGGATATATTATAATACAAGCAAACACCCTAATACTGAGTGACTTACACTACCCTGCCATTAACTTGGAAAAATACTTGTGTACCAACACATGTGCCCAACTGTTCTTGGAAGTCATAATTCCCAATGCACTGCATCAAGTAACCCATAGTCCCACCAGGGGCTCAAATATCCTATCCCTGGTCATTACCAACATGGGAAATCAATGCTCCACACCTATGGTCACTCCATCAGTGGTCAGGTCTGCCCATGAGCTAATCACCCTTAACATCAACATCCCTCCCCCACACCCCAGTAAGGAAACCTCCGTAACACACATCTCCAAAGCCAACATCGTGCTACATATGCCAGATGTGACTAATGTCATGACACCCATGCAGATGGGAACTGAAAGGATGACTGCTGAATCCTACATGAAGGCACTGTATGAGCACATCCACTCGTGCATGAATCATGCCATCCAATATAGAACCAAGACACTCCCCACCAAGAAAAGGAAGCCAATGTGGTGGGGCCCTGCCATAAACATAATGTACAACAAAAGGAAGAAACTGTTGCAGAAAAGGGGGGATTTCCAGGATGCAAAATACTCCCTTACCATCCACAGTAAGAAGCAGAAATCCCTCATAACATCCACCAAAGCTAGTTACGAACATAATATAGCCAAGATGCCAAAGACAACTGCAAGCTGTTCCATAGATATGTGAAGAATCTAAATGGCAATGCTCAGATCTCCTCTGAGCTACAACAGAATTGTATTAAATATAATGCTCCCAAGGATATTGCCAATATCCTGGCAGATTGATTCAGTGCAAACTGGACCCCCACCCCCAAAGGGCCCATCTCAACACAGAAAGATTGACAGATTATGGTAATAATGGTCACATAGGTAAAAATCACACTCTCCAGAGCTATGACAACAGCAGCTATGGGACCAGTCAACATCCCGGGCTGTGTACAACATGAGCTACAAAATTAACTGGCACCTCACCTACGTGCAATGTCTAATCATAGCCACACCTCAGGCACACAGCTACAGTTATCCCAGTCTACAAGGGGGATCCACCTTGGATCTTGGGAACTACAGCCCCAGCAGTATGACCTGCCTGAGCTGCAAGGCCATGGAATGTATTATCATGGAAATTAAAACAAAGACATTGGCAATCTGCAAACACTGGACCCCAACCAGGTTAGGTTTGTTAAGGGTTGATCATGTCACCTTAACCTGATTGACAACTGTGAATCCGTCTCCAGAGCTGTGGATGAGGTTACGGTTGTTCACACAGCCTATCCAGACCTCACTAAAGCCTTCAACACCATCTCCCCAGTCTGGAATCATAGATAAATGTATCAAGCTGGCCATTAATCCATGTGTCACCTGATGGGCTGCCAACTGCTGTACTGACAGAACCCACACTGTAAATGTAGGTGACACTAACCCCAGCCCCAGACAAGTGACAGTAGGAGTACCTTAGGGTAAAGTCCTGGCACTGTCCTTGTTTGGCATCTACTGCTCTGCAGTACAGTCCAACAGCAAGGGACTCTGGCAAACAAAGGTTGCAGATGTCTACACACTGGGAACCAATATTGAATCCCCACATGATGTGGACATTCTACAGAAGGTCCTTACAGAAAGACATGCTTGGTGCCTGAGCCATGGCCTCAAGATCAATGCCAAGAAATGTATAGTTATCCCCTTTGGGAAATGACATGTACCTGTGAAGTACCACATAGGTGGCAGTACATTAAACACCTAAAGTGTGATAACAGACAGTGGACAGTGGTCTCACCCTTGATAACCACATTGCCACAACAGTCAGGAAATCCACCTATGTCACACACCTCACCACTAAGGGCTTTTCATTCAGGAAAAAGGAAGCTATTGTCCCACTGTAGTCATCCCTCAGTAGGCCCAGTACAGACTACAATGGCCGATTACTTATGTACCTCACAAGACATCTGCAACAACTGCAGACATTCCTCACCAAAAGAATTGCCTAAACCAGATGCCCTACTCTGACCATTTGAAAATCATTTGGCTATATTCTGTCACATATTGTGTTCTCAGAGGTGATCTCTGCTTAACATACCATGCCATGTCAAACCCACAGCTGTTGGACACCCTACACTTAAAGAATTCCAACCCCTCACAGCCACATGCTCCAGGGATCCAGATCTTGTCATCACAATAAAGAATACATGCTGGAGGGATGTGTTCCTGACCCAGAGATTCCCCAGACTCTGGAATAGACTGCCCATACATGTCAAGCAGAGTGACTCTTTGGCCCTATTCAAAAGGAACCTGAATGATTGGATGGGAGATAGGAAACTGACCCCGGGGATCATGTTAGCTGCCCTGCTAGACAGGGGTCCAGGGAAGTAAATATTGTGGGAAGACATAGCCAGGGAATTGTCATGTCTAGGCATGTATAGGCCATAGGGCCGATAGCCTAGTACCAACCTATGAACCTATGAACCTATGAACTACACTTTCCATTGCCCAACCTTGGCAAGGTTGCTGATGTCATTCATTTTGAAATATACCTTTGGGAATGACTACTCCAGTAAGCTCCATGGTGTGTGCTATAACTGTGTAATATTGTAGTGTGATGTACTAGCTAGGTAGGAGTTCTAATCCCAGACATGGTAAGTGTAAAGGTTTGTGTGTTTGCTTGTCTGTGTAGGGATCATTGCTTTTGAGGATATTCACAGTCACTACAACTTCCATTGCCCTACTTTGGCAAGACTGCTGTAATTCACTTTGAAATACACCTTTGGAAAAGAATTAGCCCAGTAAGCTCCATGGCATGTGCTATAACAGCGTAATGCTTTTGTGTGATGTACTAGTTAGGTAGGAGTTCTAATCCCACACATGGCAAGTGTGAATGTTTGTGTGTTTGTTGGTCTGTGTAGGGATCAATGATTTTAAGGTCATTCACAGTCACTACAACTTCCATTGCCCTACTTTGGCAAGACTGCTGATGTCATTCACATTAAAATACACCACTGGGGAAGAGATAACCCATTAATCTCTGTGGTGCATGCTATAACTGCATAATGCTGTAGTGTGATGTATTAGTTAGATAGGAGTTCTAATTCCAGACATGGTAACTGTGAGACTTGGTGTGTGCATTTGTCATAAGTATACTGTGTGGAGGTAGCTGTGAGTGTGTAACAACAGGACTCATTGTGGATCAGGTCTTGCAAATTTCTTATATGGAGGGCCTACTATGTGTCACAATGTCCACCTTACAAGGATAACAGATGTCAAACAGCAGAGAGGCTGAGGTAGACAATCCATACCCTTACATGTGACATCATGGCTTGGCGAACAATATAGGCAACCGTTGTATTACCCAGAGAACAATCTCCACCCATGTCTCATACACAAACACTCTCGGCTAGGCAACAACCACTATGTTGGTAGTTCACTGCATATTGCCCACAGATAGTAAACATGTTGTGATTGCAGTGGACTACAGAGGACATGGCACCCTGTCACATCCCTACAAGAGGCAAATCATTGCATACAGTGCTCCTTCACTATGTTCCCCACTGGACACCTGCAATAACTGTAGATCCAGCAAATGTAACCCATAAAGGACATACCATGCCTTTTACACATGCCCTGTATAGACAGATGCCACTAACACCAGGGAATACCTGTATCATGCTGCCAATGTAGGTGCAGGGTCAACTTGGTGTCCATTGCCAGTTCTTACCACATGATGTCAGGTATGGCACATCTGATGATAACAATCTGTCTACACAACATATCCCAGACACCCCAGGTACATTTTCCACATGTCACAGAAAATGCACATGGGACATGTGCACATCCCAGACACCAGCCATGCCATGGAATATTGAACACATACATGGCATTCATTGCACAGCACTGGCCACCCACAATAGTAACCCAGATGACTGGATAGTGAATACAATACCCACCTGTGTGGGTCAATCCAGACACTACACCCCTGAGCCATACTACAGACCATTGTCATGTGGCCTGATACCAAGGTATACCCTTTACCTAGCCTTGTACAGCCTTCTGTCATAGTCAACCACTACACACCTGTGAAGCAATGCACCCATGCATGTCAGTACTGGCAAACCTGTGTCTGTGTGTGTGTGGAGTATAATGATTTGGACACCATTCACACTCACTACACCTCCCATTGGCCTACTGAAGTAGGCCCTCTGATGTCAGATACCTTGACATACCCTTTGCCCATATATCATCCTGACAACCCCTGTGGTGCATGTGATACCTGCATATTGCTGTATTGTGACAAACTAGCAAGTTAAGAAGTCTAATCCTGAACCTGTCAACTGTGATAATGTGTGTGAGTCCCTGAGAGAGTATGGCTGTGTCAACCTTGACATCTGTTCATGTGGACAGGCACATGTACTACACCTACCTTATCCATCCTTTATCACTGTTGCAGATGTCACTCACAGTCGAATATACCTTTGGACAGCTTTCCAACATATAAGCTCTGTGGCTCATGCAATAACTGCATAGACATGTGATAGCAATTCATAGGCAGGGGTTTGAAACCCCGTACTGGTAAGTGTATGACACAAACATGTTTAGGTTTTACTCTCCCACCCCCTTCCTGTCTTATTGTTTCTTTGTCTGTCTCTCTCACTCCCTCTCTCATGGATGTGGAGAAATACACCTGCTTTGCTTAGGCACTAGCTTGTGTTTTGTAAGTGATGCTTATGATCAGCTGATGGCCTCTGCATGAATTGCAGTCCCCCACTAGCTGATTGCATGTGGAACAGCTGTGGTAACATTCCCATAGCCAATTGCATGGAAACACACTCCTATAACTAGGAACATCATGTGGGTGCTGGCCCTTTTCATTCACTGTGAGCAGGACTTCATGTCGGTGTTTGGGAGACAGCATCACAGATGATAGTGGGATATACCTCTGACAACATACACTGTGGAGACAGGCCAGCAAACAGGAGGGGGATGTTCCAGACATAACTACAGAATGTAAGTGTTGCTCATCTGCATTTGGAGTAATGTTGGTTTAACAGGGTTTGTGTGGATATGGCTGGTCTGCATGATTTAATACCTGTCATGACAGTGTTATGTGTTTGAGGAAACTCCCACACATAGGGTTATCTGCAGACTAGCCAGTGTTTGGAGTCTTATGTTTCTTGTGTTACTCACAGACCACCTATCTTAGAACTGCAGAGGCATAGTCTGAAGATTGCTGTCAGTACATGTTGACAGCCATGAGAGTTACTGACTTCATATCCCTCATAGGACATATATCACAACAATAACTGTTACAACAGTAAATGTATGAGGGTATAACAGCAACATCCAAATATTGGCCCAGTGTTTGTGCCTCCAGCCAGAAGTCTGGCAACCTTTGAACATATGTCATGTAGTAAGAGGTGCATATGTTCTGTACACCATTATTTATTGACATCATACCTGATAACAAGCCAGTCAGATATCAGACTGTTAGACATGTTATGTATAGTAGGGGTTATATTTGAGGACATAGCCTGGGAATTCTGTGGTTGTGTGTACAGTAGTGGGGTATGTGTACTTATGGTGATTGTTGACAGTATGTGTATTGCAAATATGTACCTTGGCCTGTGTACAGACTGTGGTAGATGTCATTGTTCTTGGTCCTGTTCTATCTGATGCTACATGCTGCTCCAGTGTAGGGTACCCTATTGGCTCATATGTTTTTAGGGCCAAACACACACATGTTCCATACCACAGACAGGCATTGGACCACACTATGTTGTGGCCTAATATATGTAGGGTTAGTGTGTGAGTGGCACATATGAGGGTGGTGTTGATTAGACAGTCATATAGTGTAATATTAAGCTTGCTTGCCATATTTGGCTGTGGCTGTGTTAACATTGATTGTGGGTATGCACTTTCACACAGGTGTCTATTACTCTGTGCTGTGACATGCTTGTAGAGCCTGCTATATTTGCAGGTATATGTGTATTCCCCCATAAGAAATGTATGCCAGTGTTGTGGCAGTCTGCCTGTAATTTGCACACTGCTTTGTTACATGCCTAGCAGCTTAGTGTAATTACCCATTGTGATATTATGTCCAGATATTTGCCAGATGTACTGCTGCCGGGCCACCAGAACTGTTGTGTATTCCTGACAAAGCAATGGGATGCTGTACAGATGTATGCCACTAACTAGTGGGTAGTATGTGGCCATGTATAGTCCAGTATTTACATGACATACACATGTACATGGCTGTTAACATCCACATTGCCAGGCTTGGTCCACATGTCTTGCACTAAGGGGATCTGTGTGCACCACTGGACTGACCAAAGTGTGCCAAACTGTCCACATATATTGGTCATATCTCTGCTGTAGTCCACAGGATCATTACTGTGATATCAGTGGTACTGTACTATGATGACCTTAGGATGTCTGTCAGTAACTGATGGTGTACATGTCAATAGCAGATGTGACCTCCCACACACAACATGTCTTTTAAGACAACCCCTGTTACAGTAGCAACAGTCTACATATATACCTGCAATACATACATGACATCCCCTTGCACTAAGTGGTTAAGACTATTGGTGCTGAGGTATGACTCCACTCCATGTTCTGGACATATGGTAAACATAAATGTTTATATATATATATATATATATATATATATATATATATATATATATATATATATATATATATATATATATATATATATATATATATATATATATATATATATATATATATATATATATATAAATATATATATATATATATATATATATATATATATATATATATATATATATATATATATATATATATACATATACATACACACACACACACACACACACACATATATATATATATATATATATATATATATATATATATATATATATATATATATATATACACACATATATACACATCTATATATGTCTACACATATACAGATATATAGATATATTTGCACATATAGTTATAGAGGGTCTAAATTGAATTAGCAAACGCTTAGAAAAGCGAACGCTAATTCAACAACCCCTATTAAGTGAAAGCTTACAATCTCGAACACCCGGAACAGAGATGTTTCTCACATGGAAAAAAATCGCTGGGCCGGTTTCGGGAGTTTGCCATTTTCTCCACTGTGGTGCAATCTCGGAGTCGGTATATTTAAGCAGGGGGATGTGTGGGGGGAGCGAAGCCCCCCACATTATATAATGTTTTAAGTTTTTTATTTATTTATTTATTTATTTGTGGACCAGCTATTTTTTTCCTATGGAAAAAAATTGCTGTTTCGGGTGTTTGAGATTTTAAGCTTTCGCTTAAAAGGGGTCGATGAATTAGCGTTCGCTTTTCTAAGCATTTGCTAATTTAATATAGACCCACTATAGATATCTACATATATATCGACATAAATATATATATATATATATATATATATATATATATATATATATATATACACATATATGATGTACATTATATACATACCTATATATATATATATATATATATATATATATATATATATATATATATATACACACACACACACACACAGACACACACACATATATATATATATATATATATATATATATATATATATATATATATAGAGAGAGAGAGAGAGAGAGATCTATATATGGCAATATATATGATGCATTATACAGATGTATATAAATACATATATATGAATATATATGTGTATGTACATGTACATGTACATAGATATCTACATATGTATATGTATATATCCATATCCTTTTCATGTGTAAACATTACTGTTGTGTATACCTTCCCAGATGTATCACACAGTCAGCATCTGATATGTGTATATTTAGATGTAATAACATATGTGATTCAACAGTAATATCACTAACAAATGCTACATAATTGTGTAAAATGTCACAGCAGTTGTTCAATACTATTCAATATGTATACTGACAGCTATATTTGAAAAACAACAGCTGTTTTCACAGCTGTCATGGTGTAGTGGTTAACTGTTTTGACTATAGTGTACAGGGTCCTGGGTTCAAGACCTGCAAGTGCTGTTTATTTTGTTGCTGGGCAGAACAAGGGCAGCTGGCTACAGAGTGGTTAAGGCAGTTTTGAGTAGCTTTAAGCATGTTTGCTTGGGTTTGCATGCAGCTAAGTGGTGCTAAGGTACGGTTAAACATATGGGTGCTTACACCATGTAGGCTTCACTTACCAGTGTGCAAATGTGCTTAGCTGTTATACTGCAGCAATGCTGACACCTGCTAAGCATGGCTCACCCTGGCAACCAGTGTTCACATCCCAGTGTAATGACATCTGTAATAAGTGTATGTAATGCCATGTACATAACATGCATCTATGTGCTGTCATTACAGTAGTAAGGGGTGTGAGCCTCCTGTCTGGGACACTTGAGTATATATGGCTTGTACAACACTCTTATCCATGTGAATGTGTTACATACAAGGGTAGTATCTTAGGTTATATGCACTCACACTGGCATGTAGTGTATCATTACTTTACTACTGTTGACAGTGCTTTCCCAATCAAGAGTAGATTCCTAATTGTAATTCTGGAAACAAACACCCCTGCATGCATAGTTGGACTCGGAGTCCTCACTGTCATGTTCCTGGTGTGTTAGCTGTGTCACATTATATATTTCCTACTGGATAATGATCTGACATGTGGAAAATAAATGTAGACTACTGTCTCTATAGCACATGTCAGTGAGAGCTGCCATCATGCAGTAATGGCATACCTACTGGTGTCAGACATCTATATGTCAACACATTCATCCTACTGCTTAGTTAGTTGGCAAGCTGATGTCTGTCAGTCCCTGTACGGATGTGCAAATGTCAGGTATCCATCTTGGATACATACAGGCAATCTATGGTTGACTGAGACTGACATGTCTGCCCAGCTGTGTTAGAAATGGCACAGATAGGTCTCAACACCCTGTATGCACCACATGCCATGGATACCTCAACTGTACTACCACAGTCAATAGAACATGCTTGGGTACAGATCTCCGAGACAGACACTAACCATATTATGTAATACATGTTGCATACATGTCAACTGGAGCACCTCACTGGCCCTCTGCAGGAGGCACACAGAGGATTGGCTGATGCATGTCACTCTCACCCTGAGGGTCACCACAGTGGTGCCTCTAGAGAGATGGCCTGCTGGCACATGGCAGTTGGCATGATACCACTGTACACACATCCCCTACACTTCCCATCTATCCATGGACAATAGCCAGGCACACACCTATAAACACCTGCACCGATGCACCCCAGTACTGGCAAATGTGTATGTGTGCATTACTGAAAATATCAGTATCTGTGTGTTAGTAGACCTGTAGTTGGGAATACTCTGAGGCCCTTCACACCCACCGCACCACCCATTGCCATAGTTAGATTTGGCTGCTGCTGTACTGGACATTACATGTACCTTGTTACACTCCTTTCCCTAAGGGCTACCTGGGCCTTGCAGTACCAGCACAACACTGTTGTACAAATTGGTTGATAGACATGGGATAGCCACTGAGTTCTGGCAAGTGTGTGTATGTGTGCATGTGTGTATATATGTAGGGTACAGCATTCCGAGGCCACATACTCCTTTGACAGTATGCATTGCCATACAGTATTATGGATAGTGATGTTGTTGCCCATAGGAGAGGCATGACAGTGCATCACCCTGCTATGACTGTAGCATGTGCATTAGATGCATATCCCTGTAGTAGCATTCTTGGGATGGACAAGGGGTTGTATTGCAGTCCTGGTCAATGTGTGATGGTGGGTATGTGAGTGTCATCATGGGTTCCAGTGCATACAATATCCACAGTGGGGTGTGGGTGCTGGGTATACTGTCATTACACCATGGTACCCCCAGTACATGTCCCAAGTACCACTGTATGGTTACCACTGTCACCATCACCCATACAGATAACTGCTAACACTATCCACCCCAGTTATGTATGTCCTGTGTGAAACCAACCTGCAACATATTGGACACACTGACAAGGTAGCAGTGATAGGCCCAGGTCTCTCGGATGTGTGTCTGGCTGTTATGTGTTTGTCAGTGTGTATATGACGGTATGCCACACTATGTTTTTATCCATATACAACCATTATATCCCCCATTGCCATACTGTACATGTCTGGGGATGTAATATGTAACTTTAAACACACCACATCCTAAAAGCTGTGTAGTGTGTGCAATTAAAGACACACACATCAGTAGCACTACATACTTAGGTAGGGGGTCTAGTCCTAGTATTGCTAAGTATGTGTTTATGTGGAGGGATCTTCTTCAGGTTGCAGAATACACATGTCCCAGGGGGTCATCTGTCCAAGAACTGTGTGGCATATGCTAACATGTCACAGGTATCATCCTGTGGACATACATTCCATCACAACTGCTGTTAACTGTGTAAATGGCCTCTTCCCCACTGTATAGGTGTGCAGTGATACTGAGGTTGGTATATATAGCTGGGTGTGGATCTTGTGGACACAGCCAACATCATTGCAGTTACAGTTGAGTGTATCCCCCCATGTAGCTGGCCGGAATACTGTACAGTTCATGTTAACAGGTTATGTATTTGTCTATCACACTATATGTGGTTCTACAGCACCTCTCACCCTCCAAAGGGAAGGGGTGTGCCATCCACACCAGCACACATATGTTTACCATGTTGAGGATTGCACTACATTGGGGAAGGGGACATATACCCTGCCGGTACCATTGTCAACGACCTTAAACTAGTGGGCTGCTTAAACCACAATGTGTTGTTCTGAGTAGTCTGGCTTGGTGGAATTACATAGGCTACGATGGGTTCCTTGCACAGGTACATACATCCATGTGTACAGTATTCTTTGAGTAGTACACCTATGCCTCTGTGTGTGTTATACACAAACATGTGGTGTGTACCACCCAGTACAACTACCATTGTCCACTGTAGAAGGGCTGCTAACAGCAGCCACCATGCACTCACCTGTATACACCACCCCCAGACCTATTGGCCATGTGGCACAGGCAGTAACTGTTATACAGACCTGAGACATGTGTTCAACTGTACCCAGGATATGGCACAGCCATGGTGTCACCACAGCGCCATACCCCGTGTGAAACATGACAGCACACCATCCTCCTGCTCACACATGGACACCTACAACACAAATGGATAACATTATGGAGACCAGAATCGCTCAGTGTTACTAACAGCTATAATGCATCATAGCTGGACAGCTACACTACCTGACATGTAAGCATTAAGTATTACTGCTGACAACATGTTACATAGCAGTACATTGGCACACTGTAGTACAGTCACCATGTGCATCAGAACCATATTAGCCTGTCCCTCCATCAATGTTATGGATGATAGGGATGTGGCATAGGTATCATCATATGCACAGGGTGTGTTGTTGGTTTGCCAGAGACCTAGGCTGGGTCATACATTTGACACCATGTGTGTTAGTGAGTGGTTTTAATTACTGATATGGCTGTGGTGATGTGGTGTGTGTAGGTATGGGGTTGCCCTAGGTGTGTTTGTGTTGTGTGTTGGTATGCATGCAGACAGTTCTGCCACGTGGTTGCCCTATACAGGTGTTTGTTGGACAGCTGCAGACCATACCTGGCAGGGTGTACAGTTCATTGACTCCAGCCATGGACATGAGAACTGTGCCTGCCAGGGGTTCCATGAGCACGTCCAGGTACAAGCCTTGATTATGATACTCTCCCTTGATGATGACATATGTCCATTGAAACCAGGTCCCTCCTGGGACAGGCCAGGGCCATGTGCACATGGCCTGCTGTGGTGTGATGTGGTGTGGACAGTGCCCCCCTGCAGTGCTGGGGCTGGTACTGCCACTACAGGAGTGGCTTGGTGTCCTTGCACATCCACGTTGACCTCCAGATGTTGGTGTTGCTGGCCTACGTCCACGTGGCCATCTCACCACATGCTCTAGCATAGACAATCCACCCCACTGTCTATCCATGACCTCTGTATAATAACGGAGAGCACCTGCAAGATCAAGGATGTTGTAACTTACAGCTGAAAAAGCAGCCCTTTGCAGCCTCAGACCCTATCTGGTGTACCATTCCATACATGCCTGCACCTCCATGACAGCCTGAAACATGCATCTGGTGGTACCAGATGTGGCATTTCTGCCAGGGGCAAGATGACTAGCGGGCCTCCCACGAGCACCACTGTAGATCTGCCTATGTGGTACCCTGCCAGACATCTGGCTATGGCTGCTGTGTCCAGACACAGCAGCCATAGATACCACACTGTCCTGTGCACTGCCAAGAACCGCCAACTGTCCCTGTGCTATGGCCACTGGTGATGGGGAATCTATAGGCACTGTGACTGTGTGTGGTGATGGGGGTGGATAACAGGGGGATGTCAAACAATGGTGCAGTTCCGGCCTCTGACAACCCCGCCTGTGCCTCAATACCCCTATCATCAATTTCAGTGTCTCTATGGAGACCAGCATCAGATGGCATGCAACAGGGACCCTGAACCACCTTGCCACATGTGAGGGGAAAACAGGAAATGCACTTTAAGACCTGTACATCATTGCTTAACAGTACACAAACACACACACACACACACACACACACACACACACACACACACACACACACACACACACACACACACACACAGACATTCCGCCATAATACCTACCTGTCCCTGAGTTTACAGACTGTCCCAAGTTTATTCTCTTAAGTTTCCCATCCTGGATCACACTTGGAAACTTACACTCATTAATACCAATCGTTAATGTATCATTCTTCTAATTGCCTAGACAAGTGACTGCAAAATATGACCTGTTATTCCATTACCTCTTTGACTTGACTGGAGTAGGTTTTACAAGGGCTCACTGCTGTCATCCAGTGTTCACCCTGGGTTTGTCCAGACATCGTGAGCATGGCCCCCATTTGTTAGGGACTACTACAGTCACTCAATAATGTCACGCACTGGAGTGCCATATGTAGCTATTGCTCAGTAGATGCAAGATCTTTTGCTCTATTAACTTATTATGTGAACAACAGTAATATTTGGATACAATTACTGGTGTTGTCTAGTAATACCCCAATGCATCTGTAGTGCTGCATACATGGGTATTCTTTCACCTTTCTGCTGATTGCAGTTTTAACAGTATACCTGGTGTCTAGTTTCCCTCCCAATGCATGTTCCATGCTACAGACCTCATTATACTATCAGTTGTCCTGAGATTACATATCAGACAAGTATTCCTGGTGTCTCATGTGTTAGTCCATCTCCATATACTGCATGATTCCAAAGGGAAGTCGAGACATATGAACAACCCCACAATCACATATGCGGATACATGGACACACACACATACACACACACATCCTACATGCATCAACCCTCTCCACACCACCAGATTGCACTTACAGACAACATAACCCCCACCCCCACCCCACACACACACTTACAGGTGAGGCTGCACAAAGATATTACACACAGACCTCCCATTACCCATCTGTCAACATGCATAACATATGGTACTCAACAGCATGCAGTGCAGCTATAGTCAATCCATGCTAGCAACAGTATACATGTGTGTGATGCATGGGCTGTGTTAGTAGGTGATGTCCCTTCCCCTGGAAAACACTACACTCATGTGCAAAGTATTGCTGCGCACCTGTTCAGCACCCTGCTATGTACTGTGCACCATACCTCACAGGTGTACGTACCATTGCTGAATGTGTATTACTGTATCAGTTATATCTGCTCTGCTGCTTACAGTCCCTATGTGTTTGTCCAACACATACCTGGGATGATATGTGGACAGATGTCATTTGTGAACGCCTGATGTCTGATTTACAGATGTCATCAGCAGTGCATGTATGATCAATATGTTACAATTACACTGACAACTGTCACACCTTACCATAGCTATGGGGAGTGTACACACCCTTATTGATAAGACACCCTCTTCCTTGATATGCCATGGGACCACATTACTGCATATGTTAACCTTACATGAACCTGATATGTGACATATGTCCTGTACAATCAAATGCAGTGTCAAACAAATGTGCTAGTTGTGCTGATGCTGACTGAGAGGAGTACACTTCGTGGGTGCATATGTGTGCATGCCCTTATCATGATGGTTTGTTGTATATATATATATATATATATATATATATATATATATATATATGTGTGTGTGTGTGTATTGATATTTGTGATGCTCCCTCACACATAGCATGCAGCATTGTGATGGGACATGTATTTATATATATATGTGTGTGTGTGTGTGTGTGTGTGTGTGTGTGTGTGTGTGTGTGTGTGTGTGTGCGTGTGTGTACATATATATATATATATATATATATATATATATATATATATATATATATATATATATATATATATATATATATATATATATATATATATATATATATATATATATATATATATATATATATATATATATATATATATATATATATATATATATATATATATATATATATATATATATATATATATATATATATATATATATATATATATAGCTACATAGTTGTATAAGGTTCCAGACCTACAGACAGTGTGAGTAGTGTTGTTACATGCATTGTATAGCACCAGTGTTACAGAGTTTGTGTGTACATACTAGTTTAACATGGAATGCAGTCTGTCTGCATAGCTCTCAACTGTGGGCCTATCCACATGATGGCCAGAGGTGTGCCTGTTATGTTTTGTCTGTCCACCACACAGGTCTTGTGTCAGATATATCACTGGCATTGTGTGTGTTGAGTGCTATCAGTATATGGCTACATCCATTGTGTTTCTGACTTCATGTTCCTGACTAAGGGTATGTTGCAGACTATCCTGTATCACCAGCAACTTTCTCAGTGTATAACAACACTATTTCACATATGGGCCTGTGTTCTGGCCTCTGTCCTCCACCTACATACCAGGCTTTGTCCATATTACATGCAGTAAGCGGTTACGTAGTGGCCTGTGATTATGTCATGCTGCCATTCCTGCCATCATTCCAGTGCTGTTGTGGCCCCAGCACATATTATGGGATAGGGTCCATATATATGTGGGCTTCAGCTGCACAAAACATGTGTGCCCTTCTGCAGTCCAGAGGTCAGTGCATGTAACAGTGTTATCTGCCCTTGTAAGTCAGTTTATGGGGGAGCGGTATGCACCACATATAACCTAGGCTGTTACAACATGTGAGGGATACAGTAGTAAGCTGCCTTAAGTTATATGGCTGTACATTACCATACATTTCACCTTTGGAACATTGGTGCCCTAGTGCTTACTGCCATACAGACTGTTCTGTTTGTCAGTGTGATTGTGATGTTTTTAATTAAGCATTGTTATGTAACAGATACATCCCTTTGTGCCAACTTAAGTATTTTCCCCTAAGGGTTGAACACAGAGTGTAATTAGAGGCTGCTGAACTATACATCTATATTACTTACGGTTGACTGATTGTTATTCTCTGGCCCAGCATTCTTTACTGTTGTACTACTTGAAGGCCTTGGCCTGGACAGCAACATATGTTATGCATTCAGATTACTGTATAAAAGGATCTGTTTGAGAGTTACATTACTCAGTTAGTATGTATTTCAAAGTCTTAACAGCTATATGACATGGCGTATACAACTGTAATAGTACACAAACATTTCTTATGTATGTATAGCCGTGTGTGGTGTCATATCCTTTGATTTTTCTGTGGGTATATGTTTCAGGCAACAATTGTCTTCTGTATGAGTGACTCATACACTGTCCATTTGAAAAGGTGGCAACTGTAGGAATACTAGCTGTTCAGTATGTTGTGTACCCTCTAAATATGTATCTTCCTATACATATCTATGTTTGTATGTGTAGTTACATATATATTTATATATATGTAAATGTGTGTGTGTGTATATATATATATATATATATATATATATATATATATATATATATATATATATATATATATATATATATATATATATATATATATATATATGTATGTGTGTGTGTGTGTATATGTATCTGCATATATGTGTGTGCTTATATGTATCTTTGGAATGTTTATTGCTTCCACATTGTACATTCCCTATGGTAGCCATACTGTACTGCATGATATGTTATCAATACCATCCTGACATCATACAGGTGGGATGGATTACTTTTAACGTCTTGTGGCCATGTTGCATAGGGTCCTGGGTATGGGACTTGCAACAGTTGGTATTGTGTTGCATGGCAGATCTGTTAGGCTGTGGGGGAGGGGTGATATCAGTACTTACAAGAGGTATTTAGCTTGGGCCCCCTCACTCCCATTAACGGTTCCTTTGGTCACATATGTATTTATGTTCTTTTATATCTATAGATATATATCTGTATATACATATATCTGTATATATATATATATACATATATATATATATATATATATATATATATATATATATATATATATATATATATATATATATATATATACATACATGTATATGTATGCATATATAGCTATAGACGTATGCATATATGTGTATATATATATATATATATATATATATATATATATATATATATATATATACATATATATATATATATATATATATATATATATATATATATATATATATATATATATATATATATATATATATATATATATATATATATATATATATATATATATATATATATATATATATATATATATATATATATATATATATATATATATACATATACATACACATACATACATCTACATTTCCTGTACTGTTGAATAACTGTGCTGGATGATATGTTTCTGGAAACATCAGGGTTATGTATATCAAACATAGCTTAGTGGTAAATTGCTTTAGCAATGGTGTGAAGGGTCCTGGGTTGGAGCCTTGCAAAGGCTCTTTATTTTGTTGCTGGGCAGAATAAGACCCATTGGATACAGAGTGATTAAGGCACTTTTAAGCAGTTGTAAGCAGGTTTGCATGCATTTAAGCTGAGGTAAGCACTGCTAACTTCCGGTTACAGTTTCTTATACTCATTTAGCTTCTCAATTGCTTAACCTGTGTAGGCATTGCTTACCCCAGTGCAAACAAGCTTAAGCCCATTTACTGCTGCTTAAAAGTGCTTAGTCCCACTTACCCCCCCCCCACTAATTTCTTTAAAAGAAATGAAAAAGTGTTGATAGGAAAGTGGTGAAAAAGGGGCACAAAGAGGGACAGTAGGGAAAATAGCTAGGAATGTGCAGGGCAGGTGTAGGGAAGGTCCATAGCTGCCCATTTCTTCTACAGCAACAGCTGTGCATATACACTGATTTGTAGGTAGATTTGGACACTCATACCCATAAGAGAAGGTTGAGGACAACAATAATATGTTGTGAAGCTGATTAGACCAGATTACATATGTCCAGTGGACACGTGCGAAATGGACAGCTATGTATGGGGTGAGATTTTTTGTCAGGAACAGATTTTCCTTTTTTTTTAATGTGAGAGTGGGATATCGGGGATGGATAGTAGATATATTTGGGGAGGTAGGCTGGGTAGGATAACAGACAAGACAGACAAGACAGCATACAGGGGAGGTATATGACACATGTGGGCAGTAAACACCTTGGATGGGGAGGGGTGTTTGGAAGTCAGAAGCCCATGAGCCCCCTAGTGGAAACACTGGGACTGAGGTCCCCACCCATGGGCAGTCACCACTGCACCTTCACGGCCCCGAAGGTGGCTGTGCTGGGGGCTGAGTAGGAGGGGCAGTCTGACCCTCTAGTTGCACCATGTGACCCTCAAGCTGGTGTAGCAGATCTCCAAACTCCCTGTGAAGTTCGCTATGCACCAGAACCCGGACTTGGCGATGAGTGACAGTGTCCTGTCTGCACCCACTCACAGGGCAAGCCCCATCCCCGAGCCGGTTCCACCTGAAGGTGGTGCAGGACTAGCAGACGAGGAGGTCCGAGGTTGGCCCCAGACATGCTGGTGCCAGGTGCCACGGCCAGATGAGGTGGGAGAGGTGGGTCCGCTGGGACTAGCCTTCCCAAACATGCTATGGTGTTTCAGTTTTACAACATATATGGCTTAGTAATTGTCAACACATTCCAGGATTAGGTATAACAGCATGCATAGATATTCCCATTATCCTGAAACACTAGATATGGAACAGTTGCATAGCAAACAGAACACATGCATATATGGAACCACAGTGGCCATTACAACAGCATGCAGGTACATTGATGGCAGCATGCCACCAATGTGGGAGCTTTTCAACATGGCACATGCATAGAAACTAATTTAAATATTTATCATACAAAAGGACATATGTCCCAACAGTAGATTTAATCGTTCACATACCAATTGAGTTGTGTATTTAGTTTATTGTTGCAGATATGGTGGGGGGGGGAGAAAGATGTCAATTAACAACTTGTATATCCCTGTAGTTCTCATTACTTTCCAAGTCAGTGCTGTGATCTGTACCTTTACAGGTATTATTACACTACCCTATGGTCTTAGTTTGGACAGTGGTATGGATGTAGACAACTATATACATGAACCGAGTTTTACCTGCAGTACACACCTCTTACCTGGTATACCTGTGGAGGTATTGTTTGTTAACACTACCTGACTGTTTCTACGCATATTCCCAGATTCCAGGTTGATGTTATGCACATATCTGTCCATCTCTTATTCAACACACTCTGGGCATGTCTTGACAACATGTAAGTGAAAGCGGGACATATTTTAACCATTGCCCTCTTAAACCTTTGGTGAGTTGTGCAATGACAGGTTTGTTTTCATAGACATTTTTCAAATATTTAGAGGCCTGACAGTCAGTTATATGACATTAAATGCTGACTAGATGCCAGAGATTAGAACGCTGATATGCCAGGGGGACAGGGTAACAGCCAGCAGATATGGGCCAATTAACTTGACATTCTGGACAAATCTGTACAGTTGAGGGGTATGATTCTGCATACAGCTTACTACCACTCTCAAGATTCGAACCATGGCTGTGTCTGCTCAAAATAAAACACTGTACATCACAACTGAGTGTATTATATAGATATTGTTGGGTATCTCTTCTTTGATTTCTGTCTATAAGTCTCCTATGGTTTTATAATCTGACCTTGTAATTACAACACTCTTATACAGGGTTTCCTAGACAGTCGTATTACGTAGCACAGTGTGGATGACAGTGATGAGTAATACCTTATTATTCAGAGAAACTGCAACACTAACAATGCCATACAATACCAGAGTACATAGTACCACTCCAGGATTTCAATCGTTTATTTCTAGGCACAGTTTTCATATCTGACATACCTGTGGGGGGAATGTTTGTTATCACTACCTGAATGTTGCCACATATTACCAGATTCCACATTATTATTATGCACATACGTCTCACTCTGTTACTGCACACACTCTGGTCATAGCTTCACAACATGTGGGTGACTGCTTATTACTCATAAAATTTTGGTGAGTTGCTAGAGTGACAGGTTTGTGCTTATAGATATATTTCTGTCAGTTATGATGTCTGACAATCAATTGTATGTCATTATTTGCTGCCTAAACTTCTGGGATCATCCAAATGATTTGCCAAGGGGACAGGGTGACAGACAGCAGATATCAGCCAATTAACTGGACATTTTGGACAAATCTGTACAGTTATGGGGTATGATTCTGCATACAGCTTACTACCACTCCCAGGATTCGAACCATGACTGTGTGTGCTAAAAATACAATAGTTCGCGTTTCAGTTGAGTGTACTATTTGGATTATGTGGTCTATCGTTTCACTGTTTTCACTGGTCTCTCGCAGTTGTACAATATGAGCTCTTGTGATAACAAAAGTCATATACAGACATGCCTACACATTTTATTTATGTAGCACAGTGTGGGTAACAGTGCTTAATACAACAGTACTATTAAGAGATTGCAACACTGCATTACCATATGATACCAGAGTAAACACAAGCAGTCCAGCAGTTAGACCTTTATTGTCAGGCTGTTAACCTTTTATTTGCATACAACCTATATGAGAATCTTCCTGCCATACTGTCTGATCTATTCAGTACATGCCATACACAATGCAGGTTTTATACTGGCAATTAACTTTCTACTACTTTTAGATGTATTTCTTATGACAAGAGCATTACTAACCTGCCTCACGATGCAACCTCTGCAATCTACAGGCATGGGCTTCCCGTTTCACAGCCTGCTCGTCTGTCACTGTCAAAGACATAAGAGGAATATTTAGTCATACCTATCCATAATATACATGAGCTGGCAATTATTAAACAGATAGTAGACTGATATTTACACACGGCTGGGACATCCCCTGTCTGCCTAGCCTCTTGGATCCACTGATCCAAGAGCTCCCTCTTTCTCTGCTTCAGGTCAGCATAGTGATGCCTGACCTGCTCTCCATTTCGAGGTATGCCAGTAGCACTGGTGAGGTCAAGGGCCAGATGGTCCTAGGCTTCCACTTTATATTGGGAAACCTGGTACTGGCCCTGCAGCAGTCTCTGGTCATGGTCTATAACAAGAAGTCCTGCCATGACTTTGGACTCCTGGATGCCCCAGCACTGTGCCCAAAAGCACACTCCTTCTCCCACACCTGTCATAATACCTACAGGAGGAAGCTGAAACCAGTTATGAGATGTATTCCTGCCTGTTGGGTTTAAATAGGGCCGATTTCCTTGCCGTGATTGGACGGTTTTGAAAATGCTAAGCTATGGGCAAACCTGCTTACCTGAGGTTGGCATTGCTTAAAGGTGTATACCACTGGGCAAACTGATTTAGCTGGCCTACACATTGCTTACACCTAGTAAGCAGGGCTGTACAATGTTTAGTGTTGCTAAATTGTTCATTTGCATACTATTTGCTGTTTGGCATGGATTTATTATTCATTATATGTTATATATGTGTTTGGTATCCATGATTCATGTGTATGTACTCTGTATGGGGGCCTTGTGTTTATTAGGAGATTTCAACACTTTATTACAATGACACCTCACACCTGGACTTAATGCAGTACTCCAGTTCATATATTTATGTTATGTAGTAGGTTATACAACATAAAACTGTATATAGATTCCTTTCACATGTTAAGTTTGATTTTCCTATAGTGAGGATCTGTTTGGTGACACCGCAAGCTTATGTACTGCTGTGATGGCTTACTGGTTAACTATTGTGATTATAGTTTATGGGGTCCTGGGTTCAAGACCTACAAGGGCTGTTTATTTCATTGCTGGGCAGAACAGTGGTTGTTGGATACAGAGTGATTAAGGCACTTTTAAGCAATTGTAAGCAGGTTTGCATGGGTTTGCATGAAAGTAAGTGGTGCTAACTTCTGGTTAAATATGCTTACAGAGAGTTAACTTCAATATTGCTTAACCTGTGTGCGCATTGCTTACCCCCATGCAAATGGGCTTAAACCCACTTACTACTGCTTAAATATGCTTACTCCCACTTACTACTGCTTAATAGCACTTACTCCCGCTTACCCCACACTAATTTAGATAGAAATGTAACATGGTTCTTGGAAAGGTGGTGGATTTGGACACTGTATGGATTTATCATTCATTACACATTATACCTTCGATTTGTATCCGTGATTCATGTGTACATATACTATATGGGGCACTTGTGTTTATCTGTGGACTTTACAACATTATTACAATGACACCACACATCTGCATTTAATGCAGTACTCCAATTCACAAATATATGTTATTTCATAGGTTATACAACAAAACATATTGTTCATTAAGTGATTTTACATGGTGAGACTCGTACCAGGAATGACGGCTTGTAAGGCAAATGCTCTGATCACTACACTATTGCAGTACTGCTTCATTTGCATATATCTTGGTATTTATCTTCTTGTGCCATTTAAGCTACATTTAAGCTACAGTATACACAGTGAAGCAATGGGCAAACCCACACACTTACGGTTAAATGTTATCTGTTTGATAAAAAAAATAAATTGTTTATATTATTATATTTTAAATATTGTTCTTATAAACTTGGGGGGTGTTGTTGGGGGTATGCAACCCCCTATGAGTGGTCTCGCTCATTGTAATAGCTAAACTGCAGTTCTTGACTGCGGGGGGCATGTATATTGTCAGAGCTGTGCTCTCAGACATGCCCCTTGTACTTGTCCACATTCCATGTCCGTTTAGGAGCTCAGGCAGCATGCCTTCATTAATATGCATGGTGCACTGCCGTGCTGCTCCTAAACATTCACTTCCATGCAGGACTAAACTATTCCTGCATGGAAGTTTACTGAATCCAGGAGAAAGTGTAACACATGAAAATTGAGTTGTTCATACTGTACTGTATTTCTTCGATTCTTTTTCTGGTTGCTTGAGAGTGCTGGTTGCTTGAGTTCTGGATCACTGAGAGTTTACTGTATTTTGGAGTCTGGGGGGTTTCAGAAGGTCACAACTGACTTCTTAGTTAGTCTCACAGAGATGAACAACAATCATTTTTGTCATCTACTTCCTTTGAGCCTTAGTAAATTGTGTTGCAATCCTGCTGGAGCTGAATGTAAAGGTTTTTTCAAAATAGTGATAAAGATTGATGATCAGTGTCTGTTTGAACAGGTCTACCATAAATGTAGTCATTGAACTTGGAACATGCGAAAACAACTGTGAAAAGTTCTTTTAATGTAGCATTAGCAATTTAATTCTTCAATGGCAGCAGGAACTGAATTTGTAGATGTAAATTCTTTGCCAGTAGAAACCTTTTCATTAGTTACAGTTCTCTTTAATGTGAAAATATTCAGACAATTTTTACTTCCACAGAGATTGTGTTTATTGCTGACTTATATTAGTGGATTGTAATGAAAGATGTTTGAGTGGCCTTTTATGGTTGAAATTTTCTGAAATGGGTAGTTCATACATTGCTTTCTGAAAGAATGTTCAAAACTACAAATTTGATCAAAAGACCAGGATATTCCTATAGATATATTATGGGCCTCCACAAAGGCAGTAATTAGGGGCATTCTGATAAATAAAGCCTCTTACTTCAAGAAATTATTTCTTAAAAGGGAGTCTGAAATGAGCAAGAAAATATCAGAATGGGAGAATAAACTGCAGATCAAATATGATAGCGAGATAGAATCGCAGTTAGTTAAGATGCAGAAAGATTATTTATCTCTACAGGCAGATAATTTATCAGCTCATGAAACCAAAATGCTGGCCAAATATTCCGATTGGGCTCAATGCCCATCTAGGTTCTTGGCTAGGCTAATTAATCAGAATAAGCCATCACACATTTTCTCTCAAATTTCTTATCAAGACAAACTCTACCATGATACACAGGATATTATAAAATCTTTCAAAATTTACACTGAGCTCTATAGCTCACCTAATGACCCTATCGATTTTTTCGTGCTATATGATACCCTTAAAGAATTATCTTTCCCAAAACTAAATACGGATCAATTTCACTTGTTAGATAAAGAAATTACTTCTCAGGAAGTCCTGGATGTGATCAATAACCTCAAATTGAATAAGGCCCTGGGTCCTGATGGATTCACAGCAGAATTCTACAAATTATATCCCAACAAGTTCTCACAGGCTTTATATTTGATTTATAATCATATTCTCCACCAGGGTATAAGTGATCCCGATTTCAATGCATCTAAGACTATTCTTATCCCTAAAGGTAAAGCAGATTCTACCAAACTGGAAAATTTTAGACCCATATCCATTATTAATGTAGACTTAAAGATCTTGGCCCAAATTTTTGCCAATAGACTTAAAGTACTGCTACCTAGTATAGTCTCTAAAGAACAATCAGGCTTCATTAGAAATAGACAGACTTCGGATCATACTCTAGCTTTAGAAGCTATGATAACTTTCTCATCTTTAGCTAGGTACCCCATGTACACTCTAGCAATAGATGCTTCTAAGGCCTTCGATAGAATGAGTATGAAATTTTACTCTATTCTACCTCTATTTAACTTTCCTACATCGTTCACAAAATTTATTGAGACTATTTACCACAAAGCCTATACAATACTACATATTAATAATGGTATATATGAGAGGATTAACATAATTAATGGTATGAGACAAGGTTGCCCTCTCTCTCCTTTATTATTTAATCTATATATAGAGCCTCTCTTCCTTCTTATTAAACAAAAAACTCATCAGATCATCCCCAAGCTATTTAGAACTAGTATCCCCCTCTCGGCATTTGCGGATGATCTAAATATTTACCTCTCTTTACCAAATTCAGACTTAGAGAAAATCACGAAATCCATTAATATCTTCTCTAAATTTGCCAACTACAAAGTTAACAAAAACAAATCTCAAATTTTTCCGGTTAATATCACATCACCATATCCCCTAAATTTTTCCTCTGATGTTATTCCAGTTAATTGAAGTCTTCGTTACCTGGGGGTAACTTTCTCAACTGATCAATCTATTTCGTATCAGGAGAACATTCCTTCTCTTTGGAAGGAGGTGCAATGGGATTTAAAGAGATGGTCTCAACTTAAGCTTCCCTTTTTGGCACGTGCAACTATTATAAAAATGAATATCCTTCCCAGATTTTTGTATATTTTCAACTCGACTAATTCGATTATCCCTCTATACTTTTTCAATAAATTACACTCAACCTTCTCTAAGTTTATTTGGTCTCCTAAATCGGTGAGAATTTCGTACTCTAAACTTACTTACCCGAAGGATTTGGGTGGTATTTCTCTTCTTCGACTTCAAACTTTACTATGATATTATTCAAAGTAGTAGAATTATTAAGATAGCAAACTATATTAATAAAACCAAAAGTGGGAAATGCAACCAAACTGAAACTGAGTCAAAAGGCAACCATGAAACGAAACAATCGCCACCAGGAAGTCAGCCAAAGCTCTTTATTCCAAAACCAAGCAGACAAGGCTGTCACCAGCCACGAAAAAACATGTAAACGCCTTAATCCTCTGATAACGGACAGTATGCGTTTTCGTCAGATTCTCGACTTCTTCAGACAATCAGTACATTCAATTAACACAGTATGTATAACATTGACCATCAATTGATTAATTGAAATTATTCAATTTTTGGAAGAAACCTTTTCATAATGAGTAACTCCAAACGGGTTGGCAGTTCCATGAATCTTTTCCACCATTAGTAGCATGTTTATTAAAATAGCTATAGCTACCATACAAAGCACATTTTCTTCTGGTACAAAAAAAAAATAACTTTCTCAGTGTTATCCACTCACTAAATTTCAGACAAGCTCTCTAGTGACTAAACTAGATTTAGTCACTAGAGAGCTTGTCTGAAAATTAGTGAGTGGATAACACTGAGAAAGTTACAGTAAATTGTGATTTTTTTTTTTTGGAGTTACTCGTTATGAAAAGGTTTCTTCCAAAAATTGAATAATTTCAATTAATCAATTGATGGTCAACGTTATACATATGATATTATTCAAAGTAGTCGAGAATTATTAAGATAGCAAACTATATTAATACCTCAGATGCCTGGCACCCTAACTGGGTATTACTTTACTTCAATTATATTAGATCCCTTAAATTCAATCCATCCGCCTTACCTTTCTTGAGCAAAGTTAGTCTAGACAAATATAAAATCTTCTATGGCCTCAAATATAATGTTATCAGATTTCATAAACTATTGTCTTCGCTAAAACGTTTGCAGGCGTTCATTTCCCTCCAACCAATACATCTAAATCCCAATTTAACTCTAAATGGTAAATTGATAAATCTGGACAATTTCCCCCTTATTAAGGATAAGTGCATGGCAGACTTTTTTTTAGTCAAACATCTGAAGTTATCCGAGATCAGGCAAACCTTTAATTTATCCAATAAATATACTTTAATAACTAGACAAATCTTTGAACTATTGAATCCATACTACGATCATCCTGACTTATCTAGAGAAAATATTGAAATTGACAAGGTTATTTGGAAATTTCTTCTGCTAAAAAAGAAAATGACTTCCAATGTATATAAGTTATTAATCTCTATCAGATCTAACAATTTGCCAGTATTTTCTAAATTCTGGTCAGATAAGGACCCGCATATAACTCCCGCACTAATGAAAGAGGCTTTCAAATCAAGTATTAAATTTATCCCTTTTAAAAAATTATTTTATACGCAACTCATGATCACCAATAATGCATATTTAACACCTGCAATCATTAATAAAATTCATCCCAACTCGTCTTCTCTGTGTCCATTTTGTAAGGATCAAGTAGCCGATATATATCACATTTTCTGGAGTTGCAAATGTGTGTACAGACTATGGTGTGCCCTTAAAGTTATTCTGGAGAAAGTGGGATACGAAAAATCAACACTTTCTTGGCAATTTGCTTTATTACATATCCCTCCTGATAATATTCCTAAAGCTCAGCTCAAGGTGGTGATTTCAATTGTCATATTCATCAAATATTATATCTCATTGCATTGGAAGTGCCAAGCCGCACTAACATGGGAAGGTCTAAAGGAATTGGTAATTAGGCATATTAGGGCACAAAAGTATCTCTTTTATAAAGGTAATCACAGGTTCTGTTCTGAAAATTTTTGGAATGTATTCTTTGATTGTCTTTTAACCTCTAACACTTTTCATTTTTGTATTATATCTCCTTAATTTATTATCTGTTGTATATATTGTGAATGATATGGGCAATGTATAGTTGTATATAGTTTTTGTTGATGTTTGTACAGTGTTCTTCTGTGGTTTGTATTGTTTGTGTATAAGATAATAAAATAAAAAGATTTTCAAAAAAAAAAATACAAATTTGAAACACATTCTAACAAGTGGTGCTGTATTATACAAGGACTATCATTTAATACAATCAGGAAGGTGAATCAAAGAACACATACATGCATGCATGTCCTTAAAAATGTGTGCAAGGAGCCTATGGTTTGAAAACAGCCCAAAGGTAAACGTAATCCTCCACTGGCTAGATGAACTTTCTTTGAATGTGAGTTTTAATGCCATTTCAATGACTATGACTTTCAAGGGCAGAGAAGTTTACTGGTCATGCTAAGTCTATTTTCATTGTGAGACTATATTGTTTGCTTAGCAAATGTCTATCAGTGTTTGTGCTATTTTAGTTCAACATCTGTAATCATTGTAGTAAGAAAGCAGTATGCACACTGACAGGTTTGAACAGTGTTTATGGTAACTGGGGAGAAATAGCCAAGTAATGGAACACTAAAATGGCTAGGTAGGGAGCTGCTTTGGGGGGATAGAGGATTGCTGCAGGAAGGGCTGCTCTGGGAGGAATCTGATGACAGTTGGCAGTAATTGCAGTATATGAACCAATCAAAAGCTGTGTAGTGGAGCCAAAGCTGTTCAATGCAGAACAGTGGAACAGTGGGTTCATTTATAGTCGAATGCAGAGCATGCCATATAATCCGGAGCATTTGGCTTCTCTTTTATGTTTTAAATGTTTGTGGACTGACAGCCAGACACTATGACTGTAAAAATTTCCACAAAAGGTATATTTTATTTTGTGAAGGGGAGGGGCGGCAAACTCAAAGACTGCAGCGGGCAGCACAAACTCTATTGTGTGTGAAATACTTAGTTATTTAAAATAATAAAGTCCAGCAGAAAAGCCTTTTAAAGAATGATCGCCTTGTCATTTTAATCCCTGCTGGGGTTCCTCCACTGCATGTCTTGATGGAAGGAAATGGCCACTGGTGATTTGAAATGGTACAATAAAGGTGACTTTTACTGCGTATGGCCATCTTTGATCTGCTTTACTGGTAATATAGTTGTTATAATGTATATTTTGTTAATTAAACATCATACATTCCTTAGGGCAAAAGAATTTGGATATTTGGTTATATGTAGACATATTTTTAAAACTGAGGTTATAGGCAGAGGAAGTAAGAAATGAGTTTGCCACCTTTTCAAATGCCCAAAGTGGACTTTTTTTGCAGAAAAAAGTTTTTGCAGGACAAACCATACCCATAGCCAGTGCAAAAGACAGGGCTTCACTTTTTTTCTAAAATAACAGCGTACTCTTGTAGCATTTCAGTTGTTTATGCTGCTCCATATACTATTTAGGCGTTTCAGATACAAAATCTGTTTTATTCAGCTATTAAAGAAAACTTAGAAAATTAATTCATTGTAGGTTCAATTTAAAAAAAAAAAGTTCTATACAGTTAACTTTTGCTTTTTTTTTTTTTTTTTTTATATTTCTGGAAGTCCGTTTATTTTAAGCTTCAGCTGATCAGAGCCACATTTTGACAGAGGTTATGAAAGAAAACATTTGTAATATATAGATATTCCATGCACATCCATTTATTTTTCTGCTTAGTGCTTTCACTCAAGAGATGGAAAGTCAAAATTCATTTGAACGATCTGTTTACACTGACCTAATTACAAACAATGGAAAAAACATTGATGTGAAAAGCTATGTCTGCCGATAAAGAAGACCTACAGAACTTCAGCATGCAGTATGTTGAATTTAAAAAAGCATCTTCAGACATCATATCCTATCACACTTGGAAAGCTAAATAGTCTGAAAAGGAAAGCAGTTGATTCTGGGCCTGACAAGTTGGACAGGAAATCATTGACATAGCCGTCTGTTACAGCGTTCATTGGTTCTGGTCATGTCACAAAGTCCAAGGTGGATAGTTTGATCATTGACTTTGCGGTGAATGACATGCAGTGTTTCAGCATTGTCGAGCAGCCATCCTTCATTAACCTTGTAACTGGCCTGCAGCCAGGAAAGGTGGTCATGAGCAGGAAAATACTTGTTGAACAGGTGGAGAAACAGTTCAGTGATATGAAGGAGAATCTGATGGAAAACTTTAGAAAGTGTTTCAACTGTTTGCACTTCAGCTGACATTTGGACTCATCGGAATCATAGTTTCTTTGGCGTCACCACCCACTGGATCAACTGTGACACACTTCAACAAAAGTCAGCTGCTTTGTCATGCTGTAGAATACAGGGGAGGCATACATACGATCTCATAGCATTGACTCTTGATAGCATTCACATCAAGTACAAGATAGATTAAAAGGTGTGTGTGTGACAATTACTGACAATGGCAGCAATTTTGTAAAGGCTTTCAATGTCTTCATGGAATGTGAGAATCTCAGACTACAAGCATTCTGTCCCAAGATGAGGATGATGGTGATGAAGTGATTTACAACAGTGTGACAGCCATGTTGAGTCAGTCAGGGCAAAGTGAGAGCACTTACTCGCTGTCTCCCCATCTGAGATGTGCAGTACATACGTTGAATCTAGTTGCCATGCACAATGCTGAATCTACTTATAATGATGCACAGTATAACAAGATCATGCAAAGCACCATGGCCAAATGCTATGCTGCTTGAAACAAGGCTAGTCGCAGCACCCAAGCTGCTGAGCTGGTTTGCAATAAGTGTGATTTGTCATTGATTGCGCCCAATGTGACATGATGGAATTTCACTTTCTATGCGATGGAGAGAATTCACTGCATTGCAACTCAGGGTGAAGGCTTGCTGAATGAGACATGTGAAGAGATTGGAATGGCCATCTTCAGGCCTGCTGAAATGACCTTTGTTGCTGAGTTTGTGCAAGCAATGCAGCCCCTGGCAATAGCTCTGGACATCCTGCAGTCAGAGCTGAAAAGCTTCATGGGAATCCTGATCACCACCATTATGTGCCTGAAAACAAATTGTCAGAAGTAAGGCAGTCTGTGAAGCTCATTGTGCTGCTTGTTGATGCTCTTCTTAAAGGCATTGAGGCTCAGTTCAATCACCTTATGGAGTGCAAAGAGCTCATTTTGGCAAGCATACTGCATCTGCAGTTCCATTTGCGATGGATGGACAGCAAAGAGCAGAAACTCAGAACCAAGGCTCTGCTCCTTGATGTCATGCAGAAACTGGATGAACCTGAGCATGGGTCATCTGAAGCTTCTGCACTAACTGCTGAAGACAGCTTCTTCAGCTTCAAAGAATCGACAGCAGCCACTGTCAGCATATCTTCTCAAATGGAAATGTTTCTGGCTGACCCTTCCAGAGATATATCTTCTCTTCAACAGTTACCCTATAGTCAAGAAAATATTTTTGAACACTAATACACCTCTGCCATCCAGTGCACCTGTTGAATGCCTGTTCAGTCTTGGTGGACAAGTGCTGACTGCAAGAAGAAATAGATTCACAGATGAGCACTTTGAAATGTTGCTCCTTCTTCGGGCCAACAAAAATGTGTAGTGGTTGATTAGTCGTTGTGAATAGTTATATATGGTGATATTTTGGTTGACTTTGTTATGCTAGTAGTCTTGTTATACCTATATGACATATTCTGTAAGCATTTTTGTGTCCACGGCATCTGTTTTAGCAGATTAGCAGATTAGCTTAATGTATGTTTTTGAAAATATGATGGGTTGTAATGTGTTATGGGTCCTGTGCTGCTGGCTGTGTGTACTTTGGTTTAAGTATTAAATTGTGACTCTCTAACTATAAAGACTGGTCTGTGGGACTTTGTAAACTGTAAATGAAACTTATCTTTATTGTAATACAATGTATACAGCTTTAATAATACACTCCTATTCATATGCAGTAAGCATGTATTCCTTACACACAAGTAATGTGTGAGTAAATCAGAATATGACAATTGATAAACTATATTTATGTAAAAGTAACTCAAAAGTAACAAGTTGCTTTAGTTAGTAACTAGTAATAGTAACATACTTCATCAGACTAGTAATAGACTTAGTAATAGTAACATACTACTTTTTTAGAAAAGTAATAAGTAATAGTAATATATTACGTTCACTTAAAAGTAACTAGTAATAGCAACGTATTACTTTTATAAGTAACTAACACAACACTGGCAACCCATGCATACTAGGTGGGAGTAGAACCCACATTATTTTGCAGTATAGACAAGTATGCTACTTACACTACTTTTAAAATATAATAGCACTAATACAGATGGCCATTTGCTAAGCAAAACAGTTGCACATTGAAAACAGACAATATCAATAATGGTAAACATCTCTTCCCTTGAAGCTCAGGGTTACTTGAAAATGCAATGAAACTCACAATTTCCTGAAAATATACCCCTGATGTAATCTAGTAGTTGGTGTACAGGATTCAGGCTCTTGTCTCCTGTAACCAAGGTAAAGGGTTTGAGCCTAGGCAAGTTAATTAATTAACCTGCCATCCCTAACTAGGGCATTTCACACACTTACACACAAGTTCAGTGGCTTGGCTCAACCCTCTCTCTCATGACAAGTTCTTAGGGTTGCCACCTCTTCAAATGACCAATGTGGGACATACGTCAGATGTCTGCAGGCCAACACATACACCCGGCCAGTACAAAAATCAGAACTTCACTGTTTTGCCTAGATAAAAGCTTATTCTTGTAATGTTTACTTATTCTGTTTCTATAACATATAGGTGATTCAGATGCAGAATAACTGTTTTATGCAACTATTACATAAACTATAGGAAATAAGTATGTCCTAAAATCTCAGGACATTTGCCATGTTTACAAATATTTTGCAGGACACAACTGCCCAAAGAGGGACTGTCCCTCACAAAGTGGGACAGCTGGTAACCCTACAAGTTCTTCAAAGCAGCAGGCTTCTTTCTCAAAGCAACTTCCCCTGAAAAGTTCAGTTCCAATGTTTAAATCTCTGATGCACTCCCACACCAAAAGCAGGAAAGCTCATGCACATATGAAATTATATGGATAAGTTCCAATGAAAATCTGTGATGGACACACTGCATCTGCAACACATGCACAGGAAGCTCCAGTGTTCAAATTTGCACTGCATGCACAGACAAGTGTGTCCTTAAAGAAGAAATGTAATTATTTTTTTCAAATGTGTTTAAGTAAGTGGTGTGGCAGCTAGGCATACTCACTATACTCAGATGTGCACATTTTTTTTCAGAGCATCTCTTGGGAAATCCAACACTCAAAAAGCACAGGATGTTTAGAAATGTGTAAATTAATACTTACAGTATGGAGATATGCAATGAGTGCTTCTGTGAAATAAATATCTCTCTAAAAAGAGTTTTTTATTTATATAACTGGTAACAGTTGAAAATAATTTGTTCCCCTCCTATATGCCTGGGGGTTGCAATCTTACAGTTGAGTACATTTTTTAAAATGATAGGTGAGTGGTGAGGGAAACAGCATTAAATGTAAATATAAAATGTAAATTTCTGTTTACACCCATGGTTGCAGCCCCCCAGCAAGTCGGCCCATCCAAAACAGAGGGCCTAGGCAGTTGCCTAGGCCACCTAGTGCTGGATCCAGCTCTGAGATTAACTCATTCTCAGTCCACATGAGTAATAATAACACTTAACTTTACCTCCCAAATAATTCTAAACATATTTGTCTATTTGCTACCTTCTTCTTTTAACATTTTATACAGTTTGCTTATGACTCTTTTTACAAGGATGTTGCTGTCTGTTTTCTATCCACCAAAGAACCAGTTTCAGCCATACATCCCTAACACTGAATACAGATTCATAGCTTTCAACTTATCGATTAATTTATTTTGAATGTGCACCTCCCTCAATCTATTGTTACCATATCATCATTTTTCCTTTATCATTAACTGATCCCAGTACAGTTGTTTGTTTGTCATTTCGGCTTTTCCCGGTTAGGGGTCGCCACAGCAGAACTCCAGTCCGCTAATGATTGGCAGTTGATTTTTATGGTGCCGAGTTGCCCAACCTTCAGCGAAGGCACTCCCATTCACGCATGTCTTTCGAAGGCCACTCGACCGCGGAGAGGACATGCAGACTCCACACAGAAGGCACTCCAGCCGTGAATCGAACAAGAGAACCTCTTGCTGTGAGGTAACAATACTATCGCTGTACCACCGCAGCTACTGATCCCAGTAATGTCTTAAAAACCTTCAAACTTCTGGAAATTTCTGTTGCTTACAATCTTCATACTTGTAACATTTCTGTTAGAACCAATTCACTCAAACAAATCAATGTGTTTAGCCCTGTCAATTAGTTTTTTTATCAAATTTTCAGCTCCGCCGCTAATATTTTTCTTCTTTTTTTCCTCTTCAATATTCTGTCCATTAATAAATTATACATTGTTCTGACCCCCCCCCCCCCCAAGTTGTTCATGTTTCCAAGGTTCCTTTCTCAACTACTTTTGTATTGTAGCGTTTTCACAATCCCCAATGCAATAGTCTTGCCACTTTGTTGTGCGATTAAGTGTACAAACCCTTAGACATGCATATATTACAGCCCGCAATAAGATATGCAACTGTTTCTAGCTCTGTAATGCAGAACCTGCATTTGTCTGTATCTCTCACTTTTGTAGATACTTTGTAAACCTTCATATATGTAGTGTTGAGCTGCCATTATTAATATTTCAACCTCTGGTTTAAATTTACCTGTCCTTAGCCACTGATTCATCAAATCTTAATCAACATGGGGTTATTCCAGGAGTTATATATAATTTCCAGTATACCTGTGGGCTTTACAGTTTTCTTTCTTTTTCTTCTAGTTATGTCCCTTACATTTTATTTTTCTTGTTAGCACTTTCTGCTGCTACTGCTGCTGCTTGATTTTTTCTTCTTCTGGTTTAATTTTCATTCCCACTTCTTTCCAAAATGCTTCTTCTAATCTAAGCAAATGCCATTTTAGACCTGTTTTCTTTGTGCTTTGAGATGTATGAAGCTCCACAAAAGCAGATGTATACAATTTCCAGGTGACACCATACATCCTTCAGACTAAGGAATATATAGTCTTGGCATTTGAAGCACTTTACTTGTTTTCTTGCCCAGTTGATCTAATACTTTTCGAGGCCAGTCAGTCGCACCAAAGCTGTAAATTAGAACAGGAAGAACATGCTGCTTTATAGCCTGAACATTATTCCTCACGGTCAAAGCAAGTTTTTACAGATAATTAGCAGATTCAAATGTGGCCAAGTTACATGCTGAGCTACTAAAAGCACAGAAAGACGTAATTCACAAGAAGGAAGGGGATGAATTCAAATCACTAGTTACAATGTAATTCAGACAAAATCTACATTACACGATCGATCCACCTTAGAGAACTGTGCTCTTAGAAGAGCAGGTTTTAAAATAGCACCTAAAGGACAAAAGCATTTAGCTCTACGGCTTAGACAAAAAGATCTGTGCTGAACTTGTTTTCTCATTTACAAATAGCCATCCTTTACTTTATTATTTGACCCTGCTGTTTAAGAAAAATCTCATTGCTATTGACAAAACAAAACTCAATTAGTTTTCAGTTTGTCCGCTTGACAAAAGTACAGGCATAAATCTATAATTTCTCTATAACCTTTCCTTTTTGGCATATCTTCTCATGATCAATAGAGAATGGTCTAATAATAAAACATGATATGTAAACATATATATATATATATATATATATATATATATATATATATATATCTGTTGTGGGGTCTTTCGGCTTTTCCCGGTTTAGGGGTCGCCACAGCAGAACTCTGGTCCGCTAATGATTGGCAATAGATTTTTATGTGCCGAGTTGCCAGCTCTGACGCACAACCTTCAACGAAGGTACAACCATTCACGCACGTCGCTCTAGCTGAGAATTGAACAGGACAACGTCTTACTGTGAGGCGACAATGCTACCGCAGCACCATCACTGCAGTATATATATATATATATATATATATATATATATATATATATATATATATATATATATATATATATATATATATCTATGAGAAGTCTTAATGCCTCATACATGTCTGTCATCCCCTTTAGTGTAGCATGCAAACAGTAAAAATATCACATAGTTTACCCAAACAAATTCCTCTGTGGTAGTTATGAGCTCTAAAAGCAGTTAGTGCCTTTTTCTCAGAGGAAAGATGACACCTGTAGTAGAGAATCCAATGAAACTTTATTAAAGTGAATGGACAAGTAATCTTGCATTGTGAGGATCATAGCAGTGACAATCACTTATATACCATAGTTCTTAAGAGGGTGGAGACCTTACCTTGACTGGACCACAGTGAGATGACTGGGTGTGTTTTTCTGTCCTCCATTAGCCAATCAGGGGTTATAACTTAGCAGTTTGGTGTAGCATAGTTATAAATAAACCACCCTAAGACAGCTATCATGTGAGCTCTAGGATCACTGTGCACTTCATAATTGAAAACACCTGTATTCTAGCCTCCTGTCAAGAAAGCCATCTTCTCCTGTACAATTACTCTTAACATTACAGCTATAGTTTGTTTAACAAACCCAGATAGAATATACCAATTTATAATAATCCACAAACCCCCCCTGTAGCTTCCCTCTTACTAATATAAGTCTGCCACTGTTATCTTTTTGTACTTCCAGTAGCTCAAAACCCATATTTCTTTGAATAGCATAGCAATGTCCCCAAAACTGTATTATACAATAACCCCCCATTAATATTTAAAAATGTGCACGCTGATTGGTCAGCATGCACATTGTAAATCACAGTTATAGTAATGGAAAAAGGTCCGGTCGCTCTGACTTTTTCCATTACTATAACTCTTTTTTTACAGCAACGGAGAACACAAGATCTCCGTTGCTTCACACTATCTCGCTATGTTAAACTTGTTTAACATAGCGAGACAGCTTAAAAAAAGCAACGGAGATTTCCGTTGCTTTTTACAAACTGTCTTGCTATGTTAAACTCATTTAACATAGCGAGACAGCTTTGAAAAAAGCAACGGAGATCTCCGTTGCTTTTTTTAAAGCTGTCTCGCTATGTTAAACAAGTTTAACATAGCGAGATAGTATGAAGCAACGGAGATCTTGCGTTCTCCGTTGCTTTTTTCAAAACTGTCTCGCTATGCTAAATGGGTTTAACATAGCGAGACAGCTTTAAAAAAAGCAACAGAGATTCTCTGCTGCTTTTTTAAAGCTGTCTCGCTATGTTAAACCCATTTAACATAGCGAAACAGTTTGTAAAAAGCAACAGAGATCTTCCTTTCTCCATTGCTTTTGCTCACAGCTCTGATGTACTGCGTAGGCATACGCATGCGCAGTACATCAGAACTGCTGCAGAATACCAGACAGCTGTGGAAGGGCAGCAAGGAGGCATTATACAATGCCATTATTTAAGAAAAGTAATTATTTTTTCTTAAATAATGTCATTAGATAACAATAACCACTTCTGGTGGTAATTCTGGATTTACCCACGGTTGGCTTTGTTTGACCATTCGGGCTTCACCCTCATGACCAAACCACACCAACCATGGGTAAATCCAGCATTACCCACACCCAGGCGTGGGTTATTGCTATAATAATTTATACCAAGGGTTCCATAGTTTCAAACACTTATGGTTATTCAAATGTATTTGTTGCAATTATACAGATAAAGGTCTCATTTTTTTAATATACACAAATAACTTAGATCTTTTGCAAAATTTGACAAGTCATTAATGTTCCTTGAGAAGGCTGCAAACATTTATTATAATCTTCATTACCATCATCGATACCATTTTCCCATTTTTAAACATAAAGCTGGGGTGTTACGTCAGCTGTTGCCACCTCTCTTGATTCAATTTCACTCTTCTACATTCTTTGATAGTCATGCTTGACTGTCACAGGTCTTCTGTCATGCAATCCATTCAACTCCTTGCTGGATATCCTCCTTTCCTCTTGCCTTCTTCTTCTCTCTTCTGAATTGTCTTCACTAAATTGTCTTCTGCTTTTCTAAACATGTGCCTGAACCACCATAGTGTGTTCACTACGACCTTTTCTGTGAATGGAGCTATTCTGGCTCCTGTTGTGATGTCTTCATTTTTTCATCTATCCCACAGTACATACTATTATGTGTCTCATACACTTCATTTGTGTCAGATCTAGCTTTCTCAACTGCTCTGCCTTCACTGCTCAGATTTTTGTACCATACAAAGATACTGGTTACACCACTGCTTTGTACACCTTACTTTTCAGCTCCTTTGGAATTCTTCTGTCACACACTACATCTGATAATCTGTGCCAGTTGGCTGTAGCCTGAGTGATTGTAGCTTTGATTGCCTCATAAAAAACTTCTCTCTCAGTCATACCTCTCAGATAGAAGATGTTAACCTGTTCCACTATTCTCCTTCTATCTCAGTTCTCAGCTTCTTCAGATTTCCAAAATGATCTACCATGACAACTATCTTATCTGTACCTAGTTTCTTCCCATGTCCCTTCAGTTCCTGTTCAGATTCTCCTTATAATGACACAAAGCAGCTTTGCTGATCTGTCATGCTTGCTAATGTAGTCTTTCACCAGTATTAACAGCAGGCTGAGAACTGAAGCATGGTGCACCCCTATTCCCACTAGGAGACTTTCTGTGAGCCTGAACACTGCTTGCACTTGTATCATTGGTTCTTTATGTATTCTAATTATTGCTTATTATAAAATGGATCACCAGTTGCAGTACCTTCCTCTCTGGGTTCAATACATAGTTTTTCCTTATACAAACTAAAATAGGTCCTGCATTTAAAAATAAGTATAACATTATATTCACTTCTGTTGCCGGCAGCATATAATTTTATATTTCCTCTTGTACACTTCCATGTAGGAGACAATCTTCATTTATCAGAACAGGGATTCAGGATGAACGTATACATCAGTCATAGCTGTAATGAGGAGGAGCCTATTATATTCTCCAAATGTATAATTCATCCCTTTAATGACTCCATTCCCTCCCCACTTTGAGTCATTGTCATATCTGCATTGACATTTCAAAATATCCCACCCTTTGAGTTAAATACTGAGGTCCAAATAAATGTTTCATCATGGCCAAAATTATTTTCCTATGAGCATGAAAAAAATTTTTAAATTACAGACCCATTATTCTTATTTGTTAGGCTTTCTGCAACCACAACATTTCATATTTTTCTAATAAAGTGGAAGGTACTCAGAAAGACTCTGCAACTTATTTTCATTGCGGTCCTAGAGTGTTCCAGTAAATGTTTCCCCAGTTCACTCAGTTCATTGAACCAAGAAAGTCCTCTACCTTCTCAGACAAGCAGGTAGAGACATTAATTTCCTTCTTGCAAGATGGTCCCCTTAATTTTTTTCAGAAGTGCAGTCACCGAGACTATTACATTTTAATGTGGAAGTACCACTATACACCAATAGTGTTACATTTGATATGCTATACACCAAAATTCATATACATCACATGACTCCATGGTGTGGAGGGACAGTGCCCTTCACTACAATCCAGGAATTTTGGGTTTGATTAATTGACCTGGCACTGGAAGAGGCAGGCAGGGATGGGGACATGTGAAGGGGAGTCAGTCTGTCTGAGGGGCAGGGTGGGGTTTGCATGTCCTTACAGAGTTTCAAATCTGAACTATTTACACTGCTGCTGTAGTACTTAATTACATTGTGTCTGCTTGTTTTACAGGACAGTAGTATCTAGAACATGTGGCTTCCCTCCCTGCACTTGAACTCTAAAACCAGCATTTTTACATTAAGAGGGTTTTCTGACTGCACTTTTGGGGCAGAAGTGTGTTGTAGCAAACCTATCTGAGTTGGGGGTTGCTAGCTGAAAGCTTTTTGTGTGCTTTCCTGATTGGTCTATAGGTTTTGTTGCTGTAAAACTTGTTTTTCTGATTCTATATAAGCCCAGTGTTTACAGTATGTGGGTTTGTGCCTAATTCCTCAGAGCTGCTTTTAATTTGACTAGTTTGTCTGAGAGTTGCAGAGAATCAGCTGCATATAAAGCTATCCATTGCTAAAGAACAAACATAAGTGTAATTTTGGACTTATACTGATTATTTTTACAGTATTTCATAAGAATCCTGAATTGTTATATTTCTAGCACTTTTGTGGAGTTTCAAAGCTGAACTCTTTTCACTGCCGCTGTAGTACTTAATTACATTGTGTATGCTAATTTTGCAAGACAGTAATATCTAGATTGTGTGGTTTCCCTGCACTTGAGCTCTAAAACCAGTATTTTTACATTAAGTGGGTTTTCTGACTGCATTATTGTGGCAGAAGTGTGCTGCAGCAAACCTATCTGAGGTGGGGACTGCTGGCTGAAGAATTATTGTGTATTTTCCTGATTGGTCTGCAGGTCTTGGTGTTGTAAAGCTTGTTTTTCTGATTCTATGTAAGCCCATTATTTGCTCTAAGCTGCTCTCTGCACAGTAGGGGTTAGCAGTGCCCTGTACAGATGCATAGGCTTTCAAGCTAAATTTCCCAAATAACTATCTCTGCAACCTTCCCTGGTCCCCATGCTGCTCTAGGAACATCTGAATTGTGAGCAGAGCAGCATCGCCTTGTACGATTGCTGCAGTTCACACTGAGTAGAGAAGCCATTCTTCATCCATCTGCTGTTATCCCAGTCCAGTTAAATTTCCCCACTCTTCTCCCTTGTTAAACCCATAGTCAAAAATCTGAAACCATTGATAGGTACTTTCCTGCTATCTCTGTGTCCTGCCTGGTGGACATGGGCATCCTTTGTCAATGTAGCAATTGTCTCATTTATACTGATAACCACTTAATCCTGAAATAAAGAAACAGAGTATGTGAGAGATGTAGTTACATTATGAAAATTGAGACATGACTTTTTATGCTGACAAATCAAATGGCAAACAGGTTATCAGCACATGCAGATTGTTTCTCTCACTAAATAAGATCTTAACACATAAACCCACATATGTGGAGGTACTCACAACTAACTTACCAACACTTCCTAAGCCTCCCATACACTGCCCGCAGAAACTACATGCAAAGAAAACCAAGTCAGTACCAACCACTACACATAAAACTACACATCACAGTGTCTCCACAAGCAAGTCCCTAAGGCAAAACACCACACATATTCATACATCTTGGTCATAGGGGACTCTGTTGTGAGATACACAAATGCCCCCCTCACCATTTGGATAAAGAGAGGGTTACAGTCAGTTGCCTGTCCTGGGCCAAGATTTGCCAGATCATGCAGGCACTTAGGTCCCTCAACCACAAGTACCAGCATGACTCAGTCATAGTCCAAGTGGGAACGACTGAGATGTATCTCCTTGGACTATATGAAGAGGGACATGATGGATCTGAATATGTGTCACAGGCTGGTATGAGTCTCACATTGAGCAGCATTCTACCTTCACCAAGAGTGATACCACAATACAAACAGAAAATTATTGAGTTCAGTAATTGGATCAGCTACTGGTGCCATTCCAAGGGGATCCAGTATTTGTCAGCCTGAGACAACACGATCAACAGAGCCCTCTACTTTGCCAGAGATGGTCTTCATCTATTACCACTAGGCTTTTGAATACTGGCGAAAGCACTGGCCTACCCCATAGTGCCTGTTTTAGGCAATGCCAAACCAAAAGACTTATTAACATAACTAATTCTTCTACTGCCAAGCTGAAGGTACTGCTGCTCAATGCTCGGAGTCTTGACAAATAATTTCACTCCCTGGAAGCTCTCCTCACCCTAGAGAATGCTAACATTTGTGCAGTTACAGAGACATGGTTCAAGGCTGCAGAAAGCACCCCAGCAGTGCAAGGCTACAATGCCTAACACACATTCAGACCACCCTCTGAAAAGGAATAAAATGAAAGGAGGAGCTCCTTCTTTCTTTTTATGCAAAAAAAGCAATCACACCTCTAGACTGGTCAAGCAGGATGACCTGCTTGAGCTTCACAATGCCCAGCTGACCATAGGCAAAATCCCCCACCATATCATTGCTAGCTACAGGTCCCCAACCATGAACCATAAAAACCACTCTGCATACCTGACATTACTAGAATCACTTACAATTCAGTTGAACACACTGCTCATGGGTGATTTTAACTAACTGTCCATAAACTGGAAAACATACACAACCACTAACATACAGACTCAGAGATTCCTGGACTTTGTCAATGCTAATGCTCTGGAGCAGCTGGTCTGCACTCTCACTAGGAACTCAAATATCCTTGACATAGTATTCACAAACATGGGGGAGTGTTGCACCCTACCTAGTGTAATGTCCTCATTCTTAAGATCAGATCGTAAGTCAGTCTCCTTTGAAATAAATGTGATAGTTGAAGCCTCATCAAACCCTAAAATCCTCAAGAATTTGTTCAAGGCAAATTACCTTTTATTAAATGACAGCACAGATAATTTTACAGCTCCCACTAACCACAAAAACACAGAGGCCTATGCAGAAGTATACCTGAATGGCCTGTACAACCACTTAAACAACTGAATAGAAATTGCAGTACTTGACCAAACTAAACCCAGGTCTAGCCAGAGAAATAAGTCATCCTGGTGGCCCCTGGCATAAATAGACCATAAAAAAGAAGGAAAAAATTCCTGTCTAGAAATACGTGGGAGGGTACACAACAGAAAAAAATCCCTAGTTAGTCTCAACAGGCAAATCAGGGAACTAGTCAAGTCTTCAAAAGCTAAATAAAAGACTAAAATAGTCTCCCAAGCAAAGGGTAACCATGAAGTAAGTATTTTTACTTATGTCTGAAATCTTAAGGGAAACACTCAACAATGTGCTGAGTTGGCTATAGATGGCACTCCATTTACTCAACCAGAAGAAATAGAAAACCTGCTGGCTGATAAATTCAGTTCAAATTTCACCCCCCTCATCACCTCCAGTCACTCTCCATGAAATGTTCCCTACAATTCCTTTGCCTGTTGTCACAAAAATAACAGGTTATTACTGCACTCTCTAAATCTAGAAGCATGGCATCAATGGGCTCTCACTAAATAGTTTGAAACATGACCTAGCAGGCCAACGTAGACCACAGTCTCCAGACAGGCTTTGTCCCAGTAGAGTGGAAGACAGCAACAGTCATCCCTCTGCACAAGGGGGGGGGGGGCATCAACAGACCCAGGAAACTCCCGACCCATAAGACTGACTAGCCTCATATGCAAAGCTATGGAAAGGATAGCCATGGACCTGATTAACAATGACAAAGGAAATCTCCAGTCTCTAGAACCAACTCTGTTTGGCTTTGTCAAGGGCAGGTCCTGCCTGCTCAATCTGATGGACTTCTTTAAGAAAGTCACTAAGGCCATGTATGAGGGTAAAACAGTGCACACTGCTTTCTTGAACTGGCCAAGGCATTTGACACAATACCCCACTTGGGTATTATAGACATACTCACAAAATTGGGCATAAACCTCTACATCACCAGAAAGATAGCCATATGGCTCATGGATAAGTCACATGTTGTTAGAATGGGGGAATCCACATCCAGCTAGAGGCCAGACACCAGTGGAGTAGCACAAGACTCAGTGTTGGGCCTCCTCCTGTTTGTGATATACTTAGATGTCAAGACAAATGTAGATAGCCTTTGGCTGACCAAGTCTGTTGATGACTGCAAGTTGGGGGCAATCGCTGACTTCACAATTGATGCTGATATCCTACAAAATGGTCTGACCCAGACTAATGACTGGTGTCAGAGCCATGGCCTCAAACTAAATGTAAAGAAGTGCATAATAATACCCTTTGGGAAATCACATACCCCTGAAAATTAGAACATTGATAGCACCATCCCCCAGGAGTGGACCCACGGGTAAGAGATCTGGGTACTCAGATATTTAGTAATCTGAACTTTGACCACCGTGTGTCCACAGTGGTGAGGAAAACCTTCTGTGTGGCTCAGGTTATAAGTCTGGGCATGGCATCCAGATCTAAGGATGTTATAGTACCACTGTACTTGGCCCTCATCAGATGAATACACCCTTTGGTATGTACCTCTCCAGGCACCTGCAACAGTTGGACCATCTTCAGAGGTTTCTGACCAAAACAATACAGAGTATAACCAACATGTCATATGCAGACTGATTAAAAGCCCAACCACTATATTCAGTTTCCTACCAGTTACTGAGTGGTGATCTATGCCTGATCTACAAGGCAGTCTCTGACCCACCACTGATGGAAATGTTGCATATTTACAAAACTGACTGCATGAGGGTTACCCTCTCCAAAGTTCTAAACCTGATCTCTGACATCAGTAGATCATGCTGGAGAGACAGATGTGCCCCAGAGATATCCCTTCTGTGGAATAGGCTTCCTATTCGCACGAAGCCTAGCCCTTTTTTAACCATCTTCAAGTGCAATCTGGAACAATGGATGGGAAATTGCAAATTCACTCCTGAGGTGATGCCCATGTCTCTTATGGACAGAGGCAGTCTGTAAAAATTGTCGAAACCCTGCTTGCTGACCTTTGCTATCTTTCCCCTACAGATAGGAAATTGAGTAAAACTGGCTAGACTTGTAAGGGCTCTTGAGCCATTAGCCTAGTTATCTCCTATGAACCTATGAACCTTGGAGGTATACCAGGTGGTGCAATCTCCCTGGTGGACACTGGAGAGACCACCACTTATGCTGCAGTTGAAACAGCAGGAAGGATTAAAGGAAATGCAACTTGCAGAAGTAAGGGGATTTCCATCTGTGGTCAGCCCATTTCACATCCCCTCCCCAGTGTCTTTCTGACTGCATGTAACTAGGGCTGAACAGAAAACATAAATGTTACAAAGCATTTCTGATGACTGCTTAGATGATACTCCCTCTCAGTCAGCACTTTCTCCCACCAGGAAATGAACAGGCTGATAAACCAAGAAAAGAAGTTGTGAGAACAAAATACTGTATAAAAAAGCACTGCTTTGCAGAAAGGATACTTACATTGAAATCTGTGAGTATGCAACACCTTACATATCTAGTTTGGTAGAACAAAAGAACAAATATTTTATCTGCATTCATTTCAGGTAAATCATAATAACTGTCCAACCTCTAAAAGGATCATTATTAGCAGTGTATTAAAACTTACAGCAGGGAAGTTATAAACAGATCTACGTAAGTGTTCTACGAGCATTATTTTTATACAGCTTTTAATTATGCATTTTTATGTGCACATACAATGAAAGTTATAAGTTCATAATAGGCTGTCATTCTGCAGTCTATTAAAATTTTAGCTAATAATTCCAGGTCAGAGTCAAACCTTGTACCTGGGAGGTTAAGATCTTAACTATTACGCCAAGCCTCTCCATAGACAAAACCATTCAAATGTCAAGTTTTCCTTTCCACAAAAAAGAGATCTTCCTTCCCTGTAATCCAATACTAAGCATACTACATATTTCATTTGTTTTATGTTATGAATTTATTTCTGTTTGCCTTTCTTTCCTATGTTTATCTCATCATCTGTTACAAATTGAAGGCCAGGAGTGGCAGAGTAGTAAGGTTAGGTCACTTATTACAGTTAAGGAGCCATTAAGAAAACAAAAACACTGGAATTTAAATGGGTCTTATCAGTCACTGATTGCCAGCATCACACCTCAGATAAGTAGTGCAACTTGGACTAACCATTAAGAGTCTGAACAAAATCAATTTTTTTCAAACTTAGATTTCAGATGTAAATGAACAAGTACCTTCAATCAAACTCTGAGTGTCGCAAAGAAAGAAAATGTTTTTATCTTAACTCTCCTGATCCTGTCAGTATTTCATTTTGCATTTTTCTACACTGTATTTCCTGGAAGAGTGTATGTTTTCTTCTGGTATTTTGTTATAGCATTTGTACATTGTATAGTGTCTGGTTGAGACAAGTCAGTGAGTTGCGAGTGGAGAAAATTAACATCAAAAGGTCTAATTCTAGCTATATTATTAAAACTGACTATAACACAAACCAACTCAACCCAAGTAACACCTGTTAATCACAGGAGTCATATTTCTCATGCTTGAACACTGAATTACAGTTGTTTTTTTGAAAAGAGCAATTAACTCAGTTACATTTTAAAAGACTTGTCATTCAAACAGTCCTTAAAATGTGTCAGACATGGCTACTATTAAATATGAAAGGAAGCAAAGTAATGAAAAATACCGATTGATGCTGTCAGTAAAACGTAGGTAGTCACAATGCTGTTGCAAGCGAATAAAAGGGAAGGAGAGAGAACCACATCAAATGATCATCTCAACATTTTTTCTCTCGCCCTCTAAAATGACATCAGGGAGGTTAAAGCATTGACTCTAAAACAAAATCATGTAGCAGGTCAGCCCCCTTTCAGACCATTTTGGGATATAACACGCTAGAAAATAATATTCACTTATTTTGATACAGAAACAGTAATGCCAGAAAGTTCAAAAATATCTTGAAAAACGTGTTTCAGTTTTTGGGTGTGGTTCTCCTTTATGCAAAGTTGTTGTGTGATTATAGATGATTTATGTACATAAGGTTTATTAATGAAGAAAAAACAGTTCTGAAGAAGTCCTTGGTATAACAGGAGAAAAGTGCTTAACTGTTTTTGCTTGGTTCTTATTGACAGTTGTTATTAAAAAAGAAGTTATGCACTCACCATAACGTTCCATATGAGTTGTCCATCTCGTCTTCATTATATACTGATGGGTTCGGAACCACTCGGCTGTTTACTAAAGCTCGAGGTTTCCAATCAGCAAGTGGCTCGTTCCCTATCCCATGATGCTCTAGTGCCTTCCCCAGATCTTGTTTGCTGATGTCTATATATATATATATATATATATATATATATATATATATATATATATATATATATATATATATATATATATATATATATATTACTTATAAGCCAAGAAAAGGGATCAAAGCATATTAAATATCTAACTATAAACCCTCTTGATTCTCCAAAATCTAAAGGTTGGGGGTAGGAGGGTCGGACGTAAGAATGAAGACGAGATGGACAGCTCACATGGAATGTTATGATGAGTATATAACTTCTTTATGTGAAGTTGTCCTATCTCGTCTTCATTCTATACTGATGGGACAGCATCCCTAGCACCATTTTTCCTGGGTAGTTTACAGGTGAATATTCTGCAGAACAGTGGACCTAAATGATTCCCTGTCCCTGGAGGCCAAATCTACTTTGTAATGAGTGATAAAGGTATGAGGCTTTGCCCATGTTGCTACTGTGCAAATAGTATCTATAGGTAACTTTGCACTGAAAGCTGGAGAAGTTGAAACAGCTCTGGTGGAATGAGCCCTTACTTTGCCTGGAAGCTGTTTGTTGATTGATAAATAAATGAGATATAGTCTGATAACCATCTGGATAAAGTACTTTTCATTACTGCAAGCCCTTTTTTGTTATCTGAAAAGGAAACAAAAAGCTGGTCGGATTTTCTGTATTCTTTTGTTCTGTGCAAATAGAAGTGTAGCTGTCTATGAACATCAAGCTGGTGAAGCATGTACTCTGCCTTATTGCCATATTTGGGAAAAAAAAACACTGACAGTTCTATACATTGGTTTAGATTGAATTCTGAACATACTTTTGGTAAAAATGAAAGGTTTGTGCATAGTGAGACCCTGTCATTATAGAATATCATGTACAGAGGTTTGATTGACAAGGCCTGTAACTCTGAAATTCTCCTAGCTGATGTGATTGCTACTAGGAAAGCCATTTTCCAAGATAGGAATTTCAAGCTACAAGATGATGCAGGTTCAAAAGGGGAAAGAATTATGCAGGACAAAACAAAATTTAGATTCCATGGTGGGAGGGGTGGTTTTATGGCTGGTTTTAACAAGTTTGTGCCTTTGACAGTCTATGGGACATAATATTCAGTCCCTCATTCCCAATATGAAAATTACAGATTGCTGCTAATTGGAATCGAATGGTTGCTGCAGCTGCTCACTCATTAAAAAGCTTAGCCAAAAATTCTAGAATGGATGATAAAGGTGTTGAGTAAGGATCAATATAATTCTGTAAAGCCCAGATTGAAAATCTTCCCATTTGCTGAGGTATAGTCTTCTCGTAGATGTCTTATGAGAAGAAATCAGGATGTGCTGGACTCCTGGGGAAAGTTGTGTAGCCTGGCTATGTTTGGAACTGGAGCAGCCATGCTGTCAACTTGAGGGAGTGAAGAGATGGGTGGAAGGCCCCCAGTGAATGACCAGGTCCAGAATCCAAGGCTCCTCCTGAAGATGGGGCCTCAAGCAGGGGAACCAGATTTGACGAGTCCAGTAAGGGGCTATGAGAATTAAGGTCCTTCCCAAAGTGCTGGCTTTCTGAAGAACTTTGGGTATTAGAGGAATGGGAGGAAAAGTGTATAGGAGTCCCGGAGGCCAATTGTGTACAACTGCATCCCTTGGTGAATCCTCCAATGGAGGAATTAGGACAAAAAAGCTGCCACATTTTGTGTTCATGGCTGTGGCAAAAAGATTGCAGCAAGGCTGGCCCCATCTCCGAAAAATAATTTCTGCTACTTTTTTCTTCAAGGACCACTCATGTGGCATCAAAATTGCTCTCCTGAGCTTGTCCACTATCATGTTGGATTTCCTTGGGATGTGTGTTGCTACCAGAAAGCATTGGGAGGATGTTGCCTACTGCCATACTCACAGGGCCTCTTGACAAAGGGAGTAAGATCTGGTTCCTCTTTGTTTGTTTATGTACCATATGACTAACATGTTGTCTGTTTGTATTGCAATCGTGCCTATTGGAAGAGAGTCTTGGAATGCTTGCAATGCCATCAGCACCACTCTCATCTCTAGTACACTGATGTGCAAATGAGCCTCATGGTCCTGCCAAGTGCCTTGGGCTGTTCTTCCCTGATAATGTCCCCCCACCCTGTCTGAGAAGCATTCGTGGAGACTGTGGCTACTGAAGTAGGGGGAAGAAAAAAAAATCAACCTTCTGTTACTTGGTCGGAGTGAAGCCACCAATGAAGGTCTTTCTTGCAGAATTCCATTAGCATTATCCAGTGAGACATAAGAAGCTCTTGCATGGACCACTGGGTGAATAGAAGCCATTGAAGGATTCTCATATGTAGTCTTGCCAGTGGGATTACATTTATTGCTGCTGCCATAGTCCCCAGCACCTTTAGGACTGTCATTGCTTGAACCTTTGGTTTGGAGAGGGGATCCCAGATTTGAAGTCGAAGTGTCTGCACCCTGTCTGGTGGAAGTCTGACTATCATTGTTTTGGTATCTAACTCTGCGCCTATAAAAATGATATGTTGAGATGGCAATAAAGCAGACTTTTCATAATTTACTGAAATCCCTAGCTGAGCACAGAGTTTCAAGGTAGTGTCTCTTGCTTGAATGAGTAGATGCTTGGTAGTCGCAGTTAGGAGACAGTCATCCAGATATGGAAACACCTGGAATCCTAGATGACTCAGGTGAGCCTTGACTACTGCCATGCATTTGATGAACACTCTTGGGGCTGTAGTGAGGCTAAAGGGCAGAGCTCAAAACTGAAAGTGACTGGCTTCCAGCTGAAAGCGCAGATGACTCCTGGATCGCCTGTCCATTTTTATGTGGTAGTACGCATCCTGGAGATCTATAGAGCACATCCAATTGTCTTTCCCTAGAAAGGGAAGTATTGACTGCAATGTGACCATCTGGAACTTTGTTAATTTTACTGACTTGTTTAGTCTTCTGAGATCTAGTATGGGTGTCCAGTCCCCTGTTTTGTTTGGAACTAAAAAAAAACCGTGAGTAAGTTCCGGATCCTATCTGGTCTGCAGGGATTGACAGGATGACTCTTTTTTTCTAGCAACTTTTGAATTTCTGTGGTTACTTGATCCCTGTGACTGGGTGGAACATCTGGGATCCTTTCTGTTTGTGGAGGTTGCATGGAAAAGGGTATTGAGTAACCTCTGGATATGATGCTTTGCACCCACTTGTCTTTTGTTTTTTTCAGCCAAGCTTGTGGGTACAAAGATAAGCGACACACAACTGCCTCCAGAGAGGGACAGATGGGCTTCCTTTCAGTAGCGCTAAAAGGGCTTACTAAAGAAAGATTCTCGGTCGCCCTGGTTTTGCGGACCCCCTCTGCAGTATGGCCAGCATCTTCCATTATTACTTCCTCCTCTGCCCCTGGAGGAAGGTTCACCATCTGTGTCTTGAAAGACCCTCTGGGATTTTTGAAACCACATTTTTTGTCCCTTTTGACCCTTGGAATAGGATCTAGAAGGTGTGGAAAAATGGACACTGATGGCAGAGAGAGTTTGTCTTTCTTTCTTGTTCATACCTGGTTAGTGTTCCCTTGACTTCAGGCCCAAACAAAGATGAGCCATCAAATGGGGTAGTAACAAAGGATAACATGAAAGGTTCCACAAAGTTACACAAGCACATCCAGGAATGTCACCTAAGGGCAATTCTGGAACCTGCTGATCTGCTCGCTCCATCAGCTGCATAAGAAACGAGCCTCATGGATGAGTTGACTACTGAATTAAGGGTAGAAAGCTGTGAAGATACCTTATCTGCTACCCCCACAGCTACTGTACCCTGGAGAGTATCTCCAAGCTCTTTTAGGAGATCTCTCTCCAACCTTGTGAAATGTGTAAATTAATTCTGAGACCTGAAAGTAAAGGCTGCTGAAGAAAACATGTGCTTTCCATATTTGTCCATCGTATGCAAATCTTTGTTCAGGGGATGGACAGATGTGGAAGTCTTTGATAATTCCTTTTTCGTGGCCACCACCACCACCATAGCATCTACATGGACTCCTTTTGTTAAGAAGGTTTTCTCATCTGGAGAGGTGATGAATTTATTAGGCCTCCTAGGGGACAGGTTCTACTGTGTCCAGAGACACCCACTTCTTTCGACAAACTAACTCCATAAGCTCATCAAAAGGCGGAGACACCCAGGTGGCTGAAAGGTGAGACCCAAAAGCCTTCAGGTACATGGACTCCTCATCAGAAGGGGTAATGGGCTTCCAGCTGCCTCTTTGTTTAAAGATTTCTAAGATGTCTGCAAAGGAAACATCCTCAGAGGGCGACCATGGGGACCCTTCTGACTCATCATGGTCTGTATTGGATGTGATTGACTCTTCTGGGGAGTCTAAATGCTTCCTCTTACATAACCTCTTCCAAGGGACCTCTTTGGAAGGACATTCCAGAGAGGTTTCAGAAGAGAGGGGTTCACCCAATGGGGCATCCTGAGGCTTTGGGTCTCTATGCTTCTGTGGAATCGTCTGTGCAAAGATGGATACCAGTGCTTTGGGGAATGGAATGCTTGGATCAGACAGTGAGGATGTCTGTGGGGACAGAGTTCTCCTCATATTCACAAAAGCCCTCCTCCCATGGTCTGAAGAGACTCCCTGTTCTGAGGAAATGGAAGATCTCCCTGGTACCACAGGAAGTGTCTCCAAAGCTGAGGTAGGAGCCAAACTCACCTGAGCCGGAGCCCCAAGAGGCAAGGTTGCAACCGAAAAAGTTTCGGTCCGACTGTCCTCCCCAGATATGATCAGTGAATGCCGGCTCCTAGAGCCACAGATGACAATGAGGTAGTCAAAGCAGTTGGAACCGATGAGCCTGAAGCAGGTCTCGGTTCTGATGGCTCCACCACTATGAGTTCCATGCATTCCAGCTCTGAAACCACAGCTGGGGTCGGAGGAGGAATTGAAGCTAGGGGAATGGGTCCAGTCGGTTTCGAGCCTTTCTGGGTTGGCTCAGACAAAAGTTTAGCTAGTGCCAATGTCCTCAGCAGTCTCTGCACCACATGATCCACGTTATAATCAGATAGGTTTTTGGGCTCGAGAGGATGGAGCGGACACTATAGATTACAACAAAGGTGACCTGAGAGTCGGAGATACCGGCTCCAAAGCAAGGGAGTGGCTCCAAACTTGAACTGCCATCGGATCTGACACAGATGGAACCAAGGTGGAAGGTGTATCAGAATCAGTTTTTTTGTCACTGTCAGAGACATCCTGGGCAACTTAGTGGATGGTTCCATCCTTCCTGAGGAGGGAGAAGATGATCTCTTTGAAGTTTTTCATGAGTAGAAGATGATTTCTTTGAAGTACTTTGATCCTTTTCCAGGGCTGAAAAGGAAGACTTTATCAATACTTTTAATATTAATTTATTTTTCCTCTCATGGAGGACCCTGGACTCCTGCAGATGAACTTCCCCCAGGCAGTAGACACACTCCGTATGTCCATCTGTAATGGACATTTTTTGTGAACATTTTCGGGCACATCTTAAAACCTGAAGGTTTTACTTCCTTTTGCTGCTTGGACATTCTAGGTACACAATCACTGATAGGAAACTAACCCTCTAAGTCAAATGGGCTCTGTAGCTCTCTAATTTAAATGAGCTTTAAATGTAATTCAAGAAAGTTTAGCTATGTAAAGTTAAATCTCTAACAGTATCAAAGGAGAATAGCAAGAATATATATAAAGTCACTTAGCCAAAGCTAGCTGTATGACCCGATCTGTTTCAGCAGCAAACAAGATCTGAGGAAGGCACTAGAGCATCATGGGATAGGGAATGAGCCACAAGCTGGTTGGATCCTTGAGCTTTAGTAAATGGCCAAGTCGGAACCGAGGATCGGTTCCGAACCCATCAGTATAGAATGAAGACGAGATAGGACAACTTCACATTTGCAGTTTCACTGTGACCTACCTGAGAGTTCCTCCCGGATTGACATCTGTGTGGCTTTTATCAGATAATAATAATAGTAATAATAATAATAATAATAATAATAATAATAATAATAATTGCAATAAATTAAATAAATCTAAAATATCTTGTAGATTACTATAAATCCTGTCTACAAACAGAAAACTCCCCTAAGAACAGATAAAGTAATTCTATAAAACATAGTCACTTATTCCTTGTTACTAAGCTATTGGTGTTGGGCCTTACTAATAACTGAATAATTAAAGGTCCGTGTTAAGTATTTCATAAATACAGAAGTGCTTAGAATTACTCCATTATTAGCTCCCAAAATCTTTTTACAAAGATCTGCATATTTCTATTAGTGAAACTCAGAATATACACAAACTGAACATTGCTCATTTTACATTTCCAGAAAAGCAGCTGCACTGTTGTTAATACTTTCTGTGAACATATACTTATTTGGTCTCATTTTTCTCCTGTGCCATTCAGATTTCTGAAAAATAGTTCTGTGAATTCCATGTGTTTATTGTTTCTTTTTTCTCCTCCCTTATCCCTCCTTTTAGCCCTCCAGCTATATTCCCAGTTGCCATACCTACACAACCTCTGCAACCATCATGTGTTCAACTCATGCTGTCCCTGACATGACACTAATACCATTTAAATACCCAACTTTTCAGGGAATCAACCTTATGGTACACACTTGCAATACCGGAAGATGGTGGGACTCCATAGTGGGGCATGTCATATGATACTAGACGTTTTCATTTTAATAAGCAGCCCCTAGCCCTAACATCCTTCCCAGTGTGCTGTCATGTGTTCTTTAGCTAGGTGGGAAATGAAAGTTGCTTTAGGATGTGCCCACCCAGGTCTTTACAGAAACCCACTTCTTATCCCAACCACACACTCAGCCTGACAATATATCTTGCTATGAACTCCAGCCTGCAAAGACGCTCAGTGAGAGGTATATCCAGCATGCTCCAACCCCAGATAGGCATTCTGCTCCTCCCTGCCTGTGCCATCACATGTCCAAGCAGGTAATTGAACTTCATTTGCCAAGGCCATAGGAAGGGCTTAATCCCTATTTGCCACTAGTGCAGGCCACTTGTTTTTGATTTCTTCAGTGTTTTCCCATATTTATTCCTCTAACTTGTCAAGCTTTTAAATATCTCACTTCCCTTTGCAGGGAGATTTATTCTTAAAATGAAACTCTTGCTAATGATTCTTTCTAGTACTTCACTGGTACTCTACACATCTAATCATGAAATTCAGGTTTTTTCTTTCCTTTCACAGGTCTAAGGTATCTATGCTGCCATTTTCACTGCTAATTTTAAAATAAATAATTTTGTATACAATCACTTATATAGTCATGTCTTAATGCATATACAGATGTACCTTTACATGACTAACTTAGGTTTTCGCTAAAGTCATTCTTGAACACCTTTGTTTTAAGCATACACCCATAATGATGTTCTCACATTCCTGCTAATACCCCTTGTGAAACTCTAATATTTCAGCTGTTGCCAAATGTCTTTTAAACTGTAATAGATATGGTATGTTTATTCTTTGCAGAGAATGAAAGAGAGAAATAACTTAACTTTCCATTGATTCTGATAGGATCATAGGTTGTTAATAAGCATGTGGTCCAGAAGACCATTGAAGAACCTAGGCTAACTTCCAAATTGCCCTAGAGTACTGTCTGGTTAAGTGACTTCTTCAAGACAGGCCCCTGGATTCAGCAAGCTCTGCACGGCATGCAGGAATAGTGCAGGAGCTGCTGGAGGCAATATGGCCACCGTGCAATCCTGGAATAAGCTCCAGGGATGTGCACGAGCGCTCCTGCACTATTCCTGCATGGACATAGCTCCTGTATGCAAATTACCAAATTTTCAGGTGAAAACCATGCAAATGAGGTGAATTTGCGATCCAGGATGCTGGCAACCGGCAGTGCAGGACTAGTGTAGTCTGCATAAATGTACTCGGTTAGTAACCAAGTACATTTCTGCAAACTACAAAACAGAGTCATGACAGCTCCAAATAAAGGGTGTATATTATGTTGAAAGCATGTCAATGGCCACATATATGGCCATTGGCATGGAAAACATTTGCCAAAATAAAAAAAAAACTTTTATTTTTTTTAGCCGATTTCAGCTGTTCAGGCATAGGGCAGCGGCACGCAAACGGGATCAGGCCAAAAATTAAAAAAAAAACTGAAATAAGCATTCTAACCAAAATCACTATTTTGCCATTCTACTCAATGGCAGGCAGAAGACAACATGGCCAGTGAATAATGGTTGCTAAGGGGGAAGGCTCAATGTGGGACTTGTAACTATGCATTAGCAGGCAATCCTATGCAAATGAGGGGAATGATACTGAATCCCAGATTCTCCCTCATGGCTAGCCTACACCCAACCATGTTGGTGCAGGAAGAGCATGGGGCAAGCCTAAGAGCTAGCTGACATCATAGAGGGGTGTGTCAGGCATACTGTAAGCCTATTGGAGCCCTGTGGCTCGGGTTTGCCGTGAGCTTAGCAGCGCTAAGCAAGGGTGTGTGTCTGAGGCTGCCTAGCACTCTTTACATTGCCTAAGCAGGTGTGCATGCCTCACACCGGGTTTTAAAGGGAAAAAAAAGTAAACCAGGAAATAGCAGCTCTGTGCACATCTGAGCACTGTGTTTGCACGGCGTGCCCCTGGGCTAAAACAGGAATGCAGTGGAAGGGAAAACAGCAGTAGGAAGGTAATCAAGGAGAACTAGCATGACTGGCAGGTGAAATGTATCAGGATAGGCCAATTACACAGGCAGCAAACTAGCCCAGCCCAGCACACCACTATAAAGCATGCAAACATTTTTCCCTCTGTTTTTTCCCACATGCTCTACACCACCGGTGTACAGAAGTGGGGAATTTTACCAAACAAAAGCAACAAAATGATAGGGGCTGCAGCAGCTATCATAAATCAACATGTGGAAGAGGCTGAGGGTGGTGAGGATGAGAATGCTGTCAACCAATTCACAGTGAGGAGAAGGAGAAGAGTGTACAGACCCAGGGTAACCTACCAGGGGCTACATGAACTGGAGATAGTGGAGCACTATAGAGTGGACAGGGACCTCCTACAGCAAATTGTTGAGCTGTGCCAGGCACACATGTCACACAGAACTAACAGAGGGGAACCCATCCCAGTGGATACCAAGGTATGTGTAGGCCTAAGAATACTAGCCATAGGTACCTTCCAAAGGCCAACTGGGGATATCATGGGGATCTCACAGGCATCAGCATCCAGGGTACTCCACCAGTTCCTGGATGCCATGTCAGCATGTGCCGGTGAGCATGTATATTTCCACAACACCCATGAGGCGTTGGCCAGCAATATGCGCCTCTTCCACCAAATAGCAGTATATCCTGAGGTAGTGGGTGTAGACTGCATGCACATACACATCAAAGCACCACCCGTTGAGCAGGGTAGGGTCTACATCAACCGCAATTGCTTCCCCTCCATCAACTGCCAGGTCATGTGCAATGCCCAGGGCATTATAATGAATGTGTGTGCTAGCTGCCCGGGAAGCTATCATGACTCCCACATCTGGCATCTGACACAGCTGTACCAGAGATTTGCCAGTGGGGACATCCCTTACAGTCACCTAGTGGGGGATGCTGGTTACACACTGGAGCCATGGCTGATGACACCCATCAGAAATGCACACACACCCGAACAAGAACTCCATAATGAGGCACACGCACAGACCAGAATCATAATAGAGCATGTGTTTGGGGTGCTCAAGTCACAGTTCCAGTGCCTGGACACATCTGGTGGAGCCTTGCAGTACTCACCAGCTACATGTACCCAAATTGTCATTGTTTGTGCCATGCTACACAATATGACCCTGCAGAAACAACTGCAGCAGGAACAGCATGGGGCAGGGCCACACAGCCCCCCACCATTGCCAAGGCCTCCACAGGCACAGAATGACTCAGAGGAGGAACAACCTGAGCTTGCCTGAGTAGGCAGAAGGATGCATGCCCAGTATGCCCAGACCTTGGCAAAGAGGCAACGCATAGCACATACACTGGCATGGTAGGGACCCAGGGAATGACACCTCTCTCTGACTTGCACATACAGTAAAAGATGCTAAACATGACACTACCTGTACTTAACCATGTATAGGGAGTGTACTATGTGCATCCGACATAGTCAGCCCTCCAGCACCATCCTCAATACTGGCACAGCCACAAGGTAAGTCACTCTTCCTACCAATTGCCGAATGGTGTACTATGTGTTGTTACTTGTATCTATGGTATGGGTGTGAGCATGCAAGGGAATTGGGTGGCTGAATGGGATGCCAGCAGACAGAAGACACCTATAGTGGCAGCATGAGCTCTGTAACAAATACTGGTGTCACCATAGTAGCCAGTACTAGACAAGGTGACAAAACACATTGCAGGAAATGTGCCTGGCCACATGTGTGTCCATAGGACACACACATGCCAGTCAAGGAGGCTCACATACCCAACAACAGTCTCAGCCAGCAGGACAGGCATAGACAAACACAAACAAAGGCTGTGCTAATAACTCTGATTGATGGCTATGGAGAGCATCCCCCCCCCCAGACATAGGCAGACAGACAACAACAGGTCAGATAGTGGGATGTTAGTTCTGAAGGGTAAGAAGTCAGCAACTGAAATGTAGGTCAGTCAAACCTAAGACCTGTAGTACACTTATATGCCTCTAGTCAGCATGATAGGTTAGAATACAGAATGAAATGGAGTACCTGAAATACCAGTACAGTCATAGCAAATGTGTACAAGTGTCAGGTGTGCACCCCAATCCCATGTAGAAATGTAGTAACAGTCAGCAATCCCATGTAGAAATGTAGTAACAGTCATGTATGCCCCCCAATCCTATGTAGAAATGTAGTAACAGTCAGGTGTGCCCTCCCAATCCTATGTAGAAATGTAGTAACAGTCAGGTGTGCCCCCCAACCCTATGTAGAAATGTAGTAACAGTCAGGTGTGTGTCCCCAATCCTATGTAGAAATGTAGTAACAGTCAGGTGTGCCCCCCAATCCTATGTATAAATGTAGTAACAGTCAGGTGTGCCCCCCCAATCCTATGTAGAAATGTAGTAACAGTCGGGTGTGCCCCCCAATCCTATGTAGAAATGTAGTAACAGTCGGGTTTGCCCCCCCAGTCCTATGTAGAAATGTAGTAACAGTCAGGTGTGCCCCCCCAATCCTATGTAGAAATGCAGTAACAGTCAGGTGTGCCCCCCAATCCTATGTAGAAATGTAGTAACATGTATGTGTAGGTATAATAACAGTGGAGCACAGATTACCTGAGCTGGCCAACATAGCAGGATAGATTGTAGCATGTGTACAATATGCAGGTCTGTGTGTGTTAGGTTGGTGTGTGTCATATATTGTGCAACAGTGGTCAGTATGCATGCATGGTGAAGTTTGTCCTGGTGGCCATTGCCCAGTACTGTCAATGAGAGGGCCAAGTTCTCACAACTGCAGTGCCAAACACAATCCTTCCCAGCAAAACACATGCCAGCGGTAAGCCATAGTCAATATTTGGATCTAATTTACAAGTTTCTGAGTTGCCCATACCTTACTTAAATAGATGGAAGTTTCTCTGTTCACCTGTGAGAAAGAGGAGCTGTGAGCAGCCTATCTGTCCCTGGAGGAGTGGTTCCAGCCCAGAAGTTAGTAGTTTATTGACCATTTTGGGCTAATTTCTCTCTCTTTCATTTCCCTGCTATAAAAAATGCGTTTGCATGGTTTTGTGCGCTGGGCAGTGCCGGTTAGCTAGGGTTAAATTATTCTCAGCTCCATTAAGTCTCCTCTTCAGTTTTTCCATTGAAACTAGTCTAACTCTCAACCTAAGCACTCAAAAAGCATCCTACAGCCCAGCACTTGCTCAGACCTAGTAGCAAGCACTAATATACCCTGACACTTGATTGCCCAGCAGGGCAAGGCTTTTTATTCACCCCTCACCAAACAAGCAACTAAGCAGCTCACCCTACTATTCAGGCATGACCAAAGGGCAATTTCAGGTGTACTCTCCAGTCCAGCTGGTAAATCTGGGTATCCTGAGGCAATGTTACAACTGCCTCATGTACACAGACAACCCTCTCCTCCTACTACAAAACACTAGCATATGCAAGTGATGCAATTATACAGCCAAACTGAAGGCTAAGCTGTCTCCACCCAAGACTGGAACAGACAGTCAAGAGGAGAAGGTTAACACTTGCACCACACCTCCAACCGCACATAGACCTACTAAACCAGCACTGGCAAAAAATGCACATAAATACACAAAATCATACTCGGAGGCTCTAAATAAAAACCTGCAAAAGCATCAGAGACCTCCAAAGCAGACACTCAAACAACCTGCACCCCCATCACAAAACAGACAACACATAAAACAGAAAATCAGTGTGCCACACAAGCACAGCCCTTTAGGCGAAATAACATACCTAACACACTAGTAATAGGTGACTCTATAGTCAAGCACAATGATGTCCCACTCACTAGGCTGGACAAGCAAAAGGTTACTGTTAGCCGCCTGTCAGGAGCCAGAATCTGCCACATAACACAAGCACTCAGGTCACTCCAGAACAAGTACAAATATGACTCTGTCATTGTTCATGTTGGTGTGAATGACCTGAGACATACCTCCCTGGACTACATGAAAAGTGACATGGAAGAGCTCTCTGATCATGTAGCCCAAGCTGGTATGACCCTGACCCAGAGTAGCATCCTGCCCTCACCAAGAATGATACCTCAGTATAAAGAAAAAAATGATCAATTTCAACAACTGGCTAAGCTTCTGGTGTCATTCAAAGGGGATACAGTGTCTGTCAGCCTGAAATGACATGCTCGACAAGCCGCATTGCTTCACAAGTGAAGGCTTGCACCTGTCACCATTAGGCTTTCGAATAGTGGCCAAGGCTCTTGCTGCCCCCATACTGCCTTTTTTAGGCAAGGCTCAAAAGTCAAACCCACCTTTGTAATCAGCACAATTAACAAAAAACTGAGGGTTATGCTACTCAACACCAAGAGTTTAAATTTCAAAATGCACACGCTCGAAGCACTCCTCAGTATGGAGAACATCAACATCTGTGCAGTAACTGAAACCTGGTTCAAGGATCCAGAGAGCACCCCAGCACTATTGGGCTACAACTCATACCACATGATTTGGACACAGAACACGGACCGAAACACAAAAGGAGGGGGTGTATCCATATTCATCAAGGATACCTACACCTCCAGGTTAGTGGTGCAGAATGATACCTCTGAGGTCATCCATGTGCAACTAACAATGGGCAGATCTGCAGTGCAAATTGTGGCCTGCTACAGATCACCCTCCATGACCCAGGACCACCACTCCAACTTTCTGGAGACACTGGAAAACATAAAGGTCCCACCGAACACTCTGATATTGGGTAATTTCAATTACCCTACCATTAACTGGGAAAACTACTTGAGTAAAAAGTCCTAGGCCCAGCACTTCCTGGAATTCATCAACTCAAATGCCCTGGATCAGCTGGTAAACTCCCCTACCAGAGGTGAAAACATATTGGACCTGGTAATCACAAACATGGGTGACAGCTGTTCCACACCGGAGGTCAACCCATCACTAGTTAGATCAGACCATAAAGTAATCACTCTGGATGTCCACACCCCACCACCACCCCATCTAAGGAAACCACAATAAAAAACTTTTCTAAAGCAAACTTCACCTTATTTAAGACAGAAGCGGTAAGTTTCACAGCCCCATACTAAAGGATAATGCTGCCCAAGATGCAGAAACCTTTACAAATATACTCTATGAACACCTACAAGGATGCATGGATCGTGCCATCCCTAACAAAACCAAGACTCACTCTTATAAGAGAAGGAAACCAGTCTGGTGGAACCCTGCCATAAAAAGACTATACAATAGAAGGAGGAAACTAGTTCAGAAAAAAAGCAAACCACTAGAAGGAAAAACATCTCTGATCAGTATCAGTAAGAAACTACGGTCCCTCATAAAATAATCCAAGCCTAACTTCAAAAGAAAAATAGCCAGGGATTCAAAAGATAACCACAAAGCCTTCTTAAGCTATGTTAAGAATCTAAGTGGCAACTCACAGATATACACTGAACTAGTGCAAAAGAGCACAAAATATACTGAACCTACTGATATTGCCAACATCCTGGCAGATAGATCCAGTGCAAACTTCACCCCCCTCTCACCCTCAAAAGGGCCCACAACAATACCAGAAAAGTGTAGTGTCCCGGAAATCACAGATGCACAGGTGAAAATAGCCCTTTCAAAAGCCAAAAACAAAGCATCAATGGGGCCAGATGATGTCCCAGGCTGCGTCTTGCACGAACTACAGAACAAGCTAACCCCCCCACCTAAACACACTGTTCAACCTCAGCCTCTCCACAGGCTACATGCCCATTGAATGGCACACAGAAATGGTTATTCCACTCCACAAAGGAGGGGCTACAACTGACCCTGGTAACTATCACCCCATAAACCTGACTAGCCTGGTCTGCAAGGCTATGGAGCGTATCATCATGGAACTCATTAACAAAGACATTGGGAACCTCCAAACACATGACCCGAAACAGTTCGGCTTTGTTAAGGGCAGATCATGCCTACTAAACCTGGTTGACTTCTTCGAGACAGTCACCAAGGCCATAAATGAGGGAAAGGTTGTTCACACAGCCTACTTTAACCTTGCCAAGGCTTTCGACACCATTCCCCACTCGGGTATTACAGAAAAACTCACCAGCCTGAACATAAACCCCTACATCATGAGATGGGTTGCCAACTGGCTTACAGACAGAACTCACATGGTAAGAATAGCAGGCTGCAGGTCTGACTCTAAACCAGTCACAAGTGGTGCCCCGCAAGGCTCGGTCCTGGGACCCCTACTGTTCGGCATATACTTCTCAGAAGTACAGGCAAACACAGGAGGACTATGGCTAACCAAGTTCACAGATGACTGCAAACTGGGAGCCATAACTGACTCTCTGGCTGACACGGACATCCTCCAAAAGGGCCTTACTGAGATGGACACCTGGTGTCAAAGTCATGGCCTCAATCTAAATGCCAAAAAATGCATAGTCATCCCATTTGGGAAAAACAAAACACCCACGAATTACCACATAGGTGGCAGTCCCCTTAATACAGAAGCGGTAATAAGAGATCTGGGGACCCAGGTAGATAGTAATCTCTCCTTTGACAATCATATTGCCAAAGTAGTTAGGAAATCCTTCTATGTGGCCCATCTAATTACAAAAGGGTTTGCATCTAGAAATAAAGAGGTTATAGTGCCCCTCTACTCGTCACTCATCAGACCCATCATAGAGTACAATGTCCCATTTGGGGATGTACTTCACAAGACACTTCCAATAGCGGGAGAGACCACAAAAGTATCTCACCAAGAGGATTACTGGCCTCAAACATATGTCCTATGCAGCCTAGTGAAAAAACTCTGGCTGTATTCAGTGGCATATCACCTACTCAGAGGTGATCTCTGCTTGACTTACAAAGCCATGTCCAACTCAGAATTAATGGACATGCTCCACCTGAAGAAATCCAAGTCACTGTGAGCCACGTGCTCTAGTGAGCTAAACCTCACCACAACAATAAACAGAACATGCTGGAGCAATAGATTCCTGTCACAGAGACTCCCCATGCTTTGGAACAAAATTCCAAACTACATTTAGCAGAGCCCCTCACTAACACTCTTCAAGATAAACCTTGACGAGTGGATGGGTAACAGAAAATACACCCCTGGGATCACTTCATTGGCTCTGCTTGACAGAGGATCAGTTAATTAATCAATGGGGCAATGAAAGCTGACACACTCTGGCTAGGCTTATAAATTCCCTCAGGCAGATAGCCTAGTACCTACCTATGAACCTATGAACCTATATGTGTCACCATCTGAAAGATGGACATGGCATGAATGTCGGCCCAGACATACAAGCAGTACACAGGGGGAAGTACCCCAGACAGGCAGTGTATAATATGTAACTGTCAAACGGACACACCCTTGGAATTGTACATACAGGTTTGCAGCATATTATTTGGGATTGTAGTAGGGAATACTGATGTCATCTAGCCAAACACTGACATACCACAAAGGTCATAGGAATGAAGTATTGAGAAACAGCTGATGTCCCTGCACAAGCCAACATAAGTGGAATGCCCCATGCATATTTGTGAGTCAGATGCAAGTAGTGTCCATAGCACACATGCACCCAGCTCACCCCACCACCACCTAGAGATACCTTTCTGGTCTTATCCCTCCTGTTGGAAATGGGTGCAATATGACCCCCTCCTCTGTATGGCAATAGCGAAAGAATGCAGCATGAAGAACAGGTGTCCCATGCAGGTGTGTCCCTAACTGTAAGCAGCACCCTGCCAGCATCAACACCACTGGATCAATAATGACAGAAAGTATTGGCATGAACACCTTGGACACCTACCCTGTCACCGCAGGGGAATATAATTTATTGCAGTTTGGGACTGCAGAAGTGACAGAATGCAACAACCTGCTAAAACTGGTATGCATCACTACCAAAAGGCCTACAGTTCTCTGCCAAAGGCCTGTGTCTCACCCATACTGCCAATGTATGTCATGTCATGGACTCCCAAATAACAACATAATACAGTCCACAGAACCCAAATGCAAGGCCATGTGGACAAATCACAGTAAATGTCCACCATGTCCTACTGCATGAACTGTGGACCAACACCAAATTACTGCTGGGATGAGGTGGTAACTATAGGGAACATGTCAGATAATGTTTGCATAATGTATGGAAGAGAATAGAATAATAGAGGGGTAGGGTGGGAGCATGGGTGGCATGGAGTGTGTAAAGTCCAATACTTAGTCGTGTGCACATACAATCCCTAGCTGCAAACATAAGAATGGGTGGCTACAAACCTGCTCGTAAACCACAATGTGAAGGAGTAATGTCTAGAATTATGACTCTGCCTCTGGGTAACCTGTGTGAATCTGTACAGCTGTGAGATATGGCCACAGCAGGATATGGCCATACTATCACGTGGTTGGATGTACAAACATGGGATCCTCTACCACCACTGTACCAAGGTGCTGAACCATTTACACAGACCCAGCAGCAAGTGTCTGCAGCTTCCCCTTCAGAATGGCATGATTCTGCAAGAATATGTAGGCTGCTGACCACAATACTGGACACAGCTGCATTCACCCTGTGTTCCCCAGGACATCACTACAAGCAAATATGTATACCTGACAGTACCTGATGACATAAAACATCACAGTGTAAAACAGGACATATGTCTGAATATCTCTGCTAACACAAGGACCATGTAGCAGAGTCAGCGCAGACGCAATTACCTACCGTAACCCACTATCATTTGCCCATTTTGATCACATATTGTCAACCAATCTACAAATATCCTGCAGAAAGAGTTTGCTAGCTGTAGGTGTGGAACACAAAAGTCTGCACTGTAGTACAATCTACCTGGAATGGATTCACACATTCAATACAGGTCATACTGGGCCTGCTCCCACACTTAGAGAAATGAAGGCCATGTCACACAACAAAATACTGAAAGGTCATAATGGGCATGCTCACACACTTGAAGCCCATGTCTGGCAACAATAGTGGACCATACATAGCTGACAGTCACAGATGTTAGTGCATACACTCCTCAGTACACACCAGTCATGCTTTGCACACACATTAGATAGGAATACACACATATATCCAAGAACAACACAGTATAATAGGCCATAAATACATATAAATAGATGTCTGTAAGAGAGTGACAGTGACAAAGAGCCTCCCATCATGGGACCTGTCCCACCCAGCACAAATCCAATTGGCTAAAACTACATGATGTGCAAATGTCAATCACCGTAGACATTTGCCTCTGGTATCCTTCAGCACCATAGTGTCTGTGGTACTTGTGCTAACTATGTAACATGGCTGTACAAGTCAGTAGTCATCTAGCAGTTGTATATACATACCTGTGGAATATAAACCCATGTGTGCCTGAGTGTTGTGTGTCTACCTCTAGATGAATGGGTTATGGCCCATGCACACACTGCACTCCACATTGCCCTACTATGGCAAGCTTACTGATGTCTTCACCTTGAAATACACTTTTAGGGAAGTAGTAGCCCACTAATCTCTGTGGTGCTTCCTATAACTGTGTAATGCTGTAGTGTGATGCACTAGTTAGGTAAGAGTTCTAATCCCAGACATATATATATATATATATATATATATATATATATATATATAGATATATATATATATATATATATATATATATGTGTGTGTGTGTGTGTGTGTGTGTGTGTGTGTGTGTGTGTGTGTGTGTGTGTGTGTGTGTGTGTGTGTGTGTGTGTGTTTGTGTATGGATTAATGCTTTTTAGGCCAGTCACATTCACTACAATTTCAAATTCCCTGCTTTGGCAGGGCTGCTGATGTCAATTACTTTGAAATACACCTTTGGGGAAGTAGAAGCCCAGTAATGTCTGTGTTGTGTCCTATAACTATGTAATGCTGTAGTGTGATAAACTAATTAGGTAGGAGTTCTATTCACAGACATAGCAAGTGTGGATGTTTGTGTGTGTTTGTCTGTGTAGAGAGCAATGCTTTTGAGGCCATTCACAGTCACTACAACCTCCATTGCCTTTCTTTGGCAAGCCTGCTGATGTCATTCACTTTGAAATACACATTTGGGGAAAGAATAGCCCAGTAATCTCTGTGGCATGTCCTATAACAGGGTAATGCTGTAGTGTAATTAACTAGTTAGGTAATTAACTAGTTAGGTAGGAGCTCTATTCCCAGACATGGCAAGTGTGGATGCTTGTTTGTCTGTGTAGGGAGCAATGCTTTTGAGGCCATTCACAGTCACTACGACCTACATTGCCCTGCTTTGGCAAGCCTGCTGATGTCATTCACTTTGAAATACACCTTTGGGGAAGGAGTAACCCAGTAATCTCTATGGCGCGTCCTATAACTGCGTAATGCACTAGTGCGATAAACTAGATTGGTAGGAGTTATATTCCCAGACATGGCAAGTGTGGATGTTTGTGTGTTTGTTTGCCTGTGTAGGGAGCAATTCTCCTGAGGCCATTCACAGTCACTACAACCTCCATTGCATTTCACTGGCAAGCCTGCTGATCTCATTCACTTTGAAATATACCTTTGGGGAAAGAATAACCCAGTAACCTCTGTGGTGTGTCCTATAACTGCATAATGCTGTCATGTGATAAAGTAGTTAGGTAGGAGTTCTATTCCCAGACATGGCAAGTGTGGATGTTTGTTTGCCTGTATAGGGAGCAATGCTTTTGAGGTCATTCACAGTCACTACAACCTCCTTTGCCCTGCTTTGGCAAGCCTGCTGATGTCATTCACTTTGAAATACACCTTTGGGGAAGGAGTAGCCCAATAATCTCCATGGTGCATGCTATAAGTGCGTAATGCTGTAGTGTGATGTAATAGTTAGGTAGAAATTCCAATCCCAGACATGGTAACTGTGAGACTTGGTGTGTGCTTGCCATTTGTATCCTGTGTGGAGGTGGCTGTGAGTGTGTAACAACTGGACTCATTGAAGAGCGGGTTTTGCAAATTTCTTATATGGTGGGTCTATTATATGTCGCAATGTCCACTTTACAAGGATAACAGATGTCAAACAGCAGAGAGGCTGGGGTTGACAATTTATACCCCTACATGTGACACCAAGGCCTGGTGAACAATTTAGGCAACCCTTGTATTGCTGAGAGAACACTCTCAACTTATGTCTCATACATAAACACACTTGGCTAGGCAAAAACCGCTGTGTTGGTAGTTCCCTGCATATTTACCACAGATAGTAACCATGGTGTGATTGCAGTGAACTACAGAGGACATGGCATCCTGCCCCATCCCTACAATAGGCAAATCATTGCATACAGTGCTCCTTCACTAGGTTCCCCACTGGACCCCTGCAAAACCTGTAGTGCCAGCAAATGTAACCCACAAAGGACATGCCATGCCTTAAACACATGCCCTGTATGGAGAGATGCCACTGACACCAGGGAATACCTGTATCATGCTGTCAATGTAGGTGCAGGGTCAACCTGGTGTCCATTGCCAGGTCTCACCACATGAGGCCAGGAATGGCACATCTGATGATAACAATCTGTCTACACAACAAGCCCCAGACACCTCATGTACACATCCTCATGTCACTGAACATGCATGTGGGATGTGTGCACATCCCAGACACTATCCATGTCATGGACTATAGAACACAAACATGGCAAACATTGCACAGCACTGGCCACCCACAATAGTAACCCACATGACTGGATGGTGAATACAATACCCACCTGTGTAGGCCAATCCAGACACTACACCCCTGAGCCACACTGCAGACCATTTTCATGTGGCCTGATGCCAAGATATACCCTTTACCTAGCCATGTGCAGCCTTCTGGCATAGTCAACCACTACACACCTGTGAAGCAATGCACCCATGCATGTCAGTACTGCCAACCTGTATCTGTGTGTGTTTGGAGTATAATGATTTGGACGCCATTCACACTCACTATACCTCCCATTGGCCTACTGAAGCATGCCTCCTGTCAAATACCGTGACATACCCTTTGCCCATATATCAACCTGATAACCCCTGTGGTGCATGTAATACCTACGTATTACTGTATTGTGGCAAACTAGCTTGTTAGGAAGTCTAATCCTGACTCTGCCACCTGTGATAATGTGTGTGAGTCCCTGAGAGAGCATGGCTGTGTGGACGTTGACACCTGTTCATGTGGACAGGCATGTGTATTACACCTATCTTATCCCTCCTTTATCACTGTTTGGACAGCTCCCCAACATGTAAGCTCTGTGGAGCATGCAATAACTGCATAGACATGTGATAGCAATACATAGTCAGACAGGGGGTTGAAACCCCGTACTGGTAAGTGTGTGACACAAACAAGCTTAGGTTTTACTCTCCCACCCCCTCCTTGCCTTACTTTGTCACTGTCAGTCTGTCTCACTCCCTCTCTGGTGGATGTGGAGAAGTACACCTGCTTTGCTTAGGCAGCAGCTTGTGATGCTCATGATCAGCTGATGGCCTCTGCAAGAATTGCAGTCCCCCATTGCTGATTGCATGTGGAACAGCTGTGGTAACATTCCCATAGCCAATTGCATGGAAAGACATTCCTATAACTAGGAACAACCTGTGGGTGTTAGCCCTTTTCATTCACTGTGAGTAGGACCTCATGTCGGTGTTTGGCAAACAGCATCACAAATGGCAGTGGGATATACCTCTAACAACATACACTGTGGAGACAGGCCAACAAACAGAAGGTGGATGATCCAGACATGACTACAGAATATAAGTATTGCTCTTCTGCATTTGGAGTAATGTTGGTTTAACAGGGTTTGCGTGGATATGGCTGGTCTACATGATTTAATACCTGTCATGACAATGTTATGTGTTTGAGGAAACTCCTACCTGTAGCGTTATCTGCAGGATGGCAAGTGTTTGGAGTCTTATGTTTCTTCTCTTACTCACAGATCACCTATCTTAGAACTGCAGAGGCATAGTCTGAGGATTGCAGTCAGTATGTGGTGACAGCCATGAGAGTTACTGACTTCATATCCCTCATAGGGCATATGTCACAACAAACCCTGTTACAACAGTAAATGTATGAGGGTATCACAGCAACATGCCAATATTGGCCCAGTGTTTGTGGCTCCAGCCACAAGTCTGTCAACCTTTGTACATGTGTCATGCAGTAAGACGTGCATATGTTCTGTACAACATTATTTATTGACATCGTACCTGATAACAAGCCAGTCAGATATCAGACTGCTAGACATGTTATGTATAGTAGGGGTTATTTCTGAGGACATAACCTGGGCATTATGTGGTTGTGTGTACAGTAGTGGGGTCTGTGTACGTATTGTGATCGTCGACAGTAAGTGTATTGTGAATACGTACCTTGGCCTGTGTACAGACTGTGGTAGATGTCATTGTTCTTGGTCCTGTTCTATCTGATGTTACATGCTGCTCCAGTGTATGATACCCTATCAGCTCACATGTTTGTAGGGCCAAACACACACATGTCCCATACCACAGACAGGCATTGGACCACACTGTGTCGTGACCCAGTATATGTAGGGTTAGTGTGTGAGTGGCACATATGAGGATGGTGTTGCTCAGACAGTCCATATACTGTAATATTAAGCATGCGTACCATATGTGACTGTGGCTGTGTTCACATTGGTTGTGGTTATGCACTTTCACACAGGTGTCTGTTACTCTGCGCTGTGACATGCCTGTAGAGCCTGCTATATTTGTAGGTACATGTGTATTCCCCCATATGAAAAGTAGGCCAGTGTTGTGGCAGTCTGCCTGTAGTTTGATCAGTGCTTTGTTACATGCCTAGCAGCTTAGTGTAATTACCCAGTGTGATATTTACAAGAAGTACTGCTGCCGGGCCACCATAACTATTGTGTATTTCTGACAAAGCAGTGGGATGCTGTACAGATGTATGTCACTAACTACAGGGTAGAATGTGGCCATGTGACCTCTGCCCTACCAGTTATTATGTGTCAGGACAGACAGGAGAGTGTGAATGCATAAACTGTGTGGGCAGATGTAGTCCAGTATTTACATGATATATGTATGTACATGGCTGTTAACATCCACATTGTCAGGCTTGGTCCACATTTCTCACACTAAGGGGATCTGTGTATACCTCTGGACTGACCAGAGAGTACCAGACTGACCAAATATATTGGTCATATCTTTGCTGTAGTCCACAGGATTATTACTGTTCTATCAGTGGTACTGTACTATGATGTCCTTAGGATGTCTGTCAGTAACCGATGGCAGACATGTCAATAGCAGATGTGACCTCCCACACGCAACATGTCTGTTAAGACAACCCCTGTTACAGTAGCAACAGTCTACATATATACCTGAAATACATACATGACATCCCCTTGCCCTAACAGGTTGAGAATATTGGTGCTGAGGTAGGACTCAACTCCATGTTCTAGACATATGGTAAACACACACACAAATATATATATATATATATATATATATATATATATATATATATATATATATATATATATATATATATATATATATATATAGATATATATATATATATATATATATATATATATATATATATATATATATATATATATATATATATACATATATATATATATATATATATATATATATACATATACACATCTATGTATGTCTGCACATATATATATATATATATGTATATATATATATATATATATATATATACACATATATATATGTCTGCACATATACAGATATATATATATATATATGCACATATATATATATATATATATATATATATATATATATATATATATATATATATATATATATATATATATATATATATATATATATATATATATGCATATACTCACACATATGGGTCTATATTATATTCTCGAAAGTCGACAATGTTGAATCTGACATTGTCAACACAAGAATATCGAATGCTCAGAATCTTGAGCATGTAACCGGAAATCTCCGTAAGGGGAGATTTCTGTTTACTGCAATGTAGTGCGATCTCGGAGTTGGTATATTTAAGTAGGGGGGGTGTGGATGTTGCAGGGGGGTTGCCCCTTCTTAAACCAATTAGGATACTTTTTTCTTTTTTGATTTTTGTCTTTTTATAAGGTCGAAGTTTGAAGACATCGACCATATGGTGTCGACCATATGTTGTTCAATGTTTTCAACCATCGATCTTATAAAACATATGTATGTATATATATATATATATATATATATATATATATATATATATATACAGAGAGATCTATAAATGGCCATATATAGGATGCACTATACAGATGTGTATAAATGGTTCCCCTTTAGAAAGTCGAGTGGCTGAAATCTCAAAATTCATATGGCCGAGACCATATGCTCAAAATTTCAGAAGCTCGACCTTCTGAATGGGGATTGGCATCCAGTGCAGACCAGGAGATTTCCCTTTCTGCACTGTAGTGCGATCTCAGAGTTAGAATAAATATCAGGGGGTGTGGGGTTGAAGGGGGGCTTGCCCCCTGCAGAAACACTGTTTTGTGTTTTGTTGGGTTTTTTTTGTAGTTCCCTTTCAGAAGTTGAGCTTCTGAATTTTGAGCATTTGGCTTTGGCCATATGAATTTCGAGATTTCAGCTGTTTGACCTTCTAAAGGGGAACCATATAAATATATATATATGAGTATATGTGTAAGTACATGTAGACATATATCTACATATGTATATGTATATATCCATATCCTTGTCATGTGTAAACATTACTGTTGTGTATACCTTCCCAGATGTATCACACCGTATGCATCCGATATGTGTATATTTAGATATAGCAACATATGTGATGCAACAGTAATATCACTAACATGTATGATACAATTGTAGAAGTCACAGCAATTGTTCAATAATTTTCAATATGTCCACTGACAGATGTATTGGAAAAACAACTGTCTTCACAGCTGTCATGGTGTAGTGGTTAACTGTAGTGACTATAGTGTACAGTATCCTGGGTTCAATACCTGCAAGGGCTGCTTATTTTGTTGCTGGGCAGAACAAGGGTTGTTGGATTCAGAGTGGTTAAGGCAGTTTTGAGCAGCATTAAGTGCGTTTGTGCAGGTTTACGTGAAGTTAAGCGGTGCTAAGCTACGGTTAGACGTACGGGCGCTTACACCATGTAGGCATCACTTACCATTGCACATATCTGCTTATGTGTTATATTGCAGCAATGCTGACACCTGCTAAGCATAGCTCAGCCCTGGTAAACAGTGCTCATATCCCAGTCTGATAACATAGCAGGGTAATGACATCTGTAATAGGTGTATGTAATGCCATGTACATAACATGAATCTATGTGCTGTCAGTTCAGTATCAAGGGGTGTGAGTCTCATGTCTGGGACACGAGTATATATGACCTGTACAACACACTTATCCATGTGAATGTGTTACATACAAGGGTAGAATCCCAGGTTATGTGCAGTCATACTGCCATGCAGTGTAACATAACATTACTACTATAAATCCAAAAACAAACAATGTTGGGGAAAAAGAATCACTGGTGTGTAAAAACAAAACAAAATCAAGAAGTAAAAATGAGAAATACAACCAGTGGTACACAGCAGAGGTAAATCCAAATCGTAGTTTTAATGTAAAGAGTAAAACACAGATGAGCGCTTTTGCATATAGCTTCTTCAGATCAAAAAAACAGAATAAAGCACTAACTACTTATAATACAAATTCAGTAGTGCATCCAATCAATAAAAAAGGCATTTTCTGGTTGCTAGGTACTGAGAACTAGTAATTAATCACCAGCACTTCTTAAGGTCAACCTGGGAATAATATGCTTAAGCCAAAATAAAAACAAGTTAAAAACACAAGTGCATATGTATGCACACCAACCATATGCAAAAACATGTAGAACTTAATATATGGAAAACTGTAATGTCTATAGTGTTAAAACTAATAATAATATTAAAAACATATGTATAATGTAAAACTGTGAATGAGATGACTAAAGACTATCTCTGTGTATATATACATATATCTCTCTCATGTCTCTATAGACGAAATATAATTCAAATATCAGTAGAAACAATATGTATAGCTTAGTGCATGATAGCTAAATAACATATAGACTCACATGACAATGAAATTCATTGTAACTGGATTTGTAGCTAAACACAACAGATTGTTTGGTCTAAGAGAGCAATGACTAAGCAGAAACAGGTTACCTCTTATTTAGGGGGTCTAGCTCTCAGTGCAGGTTGTATTGAGACATGTTCATTTAGGCTAGGGGAACAAATAGTCCCTAGTCTAAAAATCCACATAATCTATGCTTGGTATATTTTATTAACCAAATCACCCATTCTGACATCTAGGTTTAAAACCTCCAACACTAAAAATTTGAAATCATGTCAATCACCAGATGTATTCATATGCTTCGCTACTGCACTATAATTCAAACCCCTCCGTGCGTAATATAAATGATCTCGTATCCTCTCCCTCAAATGTCTGTTAGTCTTGCCAACATAGAAGCTTTTGCAGGCTGTACAATGTGCTAAGTAAACTAAATCTTTAGTGTTACAGTCTGCCATTGGAAAATGTGCAAAAGCTTATCATGGATAGGATGTATATATCTCCCTGATTCATCAATATAGTTGCAAAAAAGAGCAATTATTATACTTGGCAGTATGTGGTGCTACATTCTCAGTCTTCATAACAGAATTGTGTTGGGAAAAACGCAGCTTTTGCCATATAGATTTTTTATTTTTGCAACCAAATCTAGGTCTGTCACCCACCTCACTGGAAATCTCTGTGTTGGTTCCTAAGATGGGCCAGTGTCTAAGTATAATCTCCCTGATGATCTTTCCATCACGTGAAAATGCAAGACTGAGAAATGGAGCTAAATCCTTAGCCTTGTAGAAGGGCACATATGATATATAATAATCAGAGTTGTACATTACATCATCTTCCCAACTTGACATGACCAGGTTGGAGTAGCTATTGGCACATGAAGTGCCCATAGCTATGCAGGTAGTACTTCTTATCAAAGGTGAATGCATTATTCTCCAACATCATTTCCATCAGTAGGCATAAAAAATCTATATGTCTGGAATCATACATGCTCTTATTCAATAGAACCTGTTTAATCATCTGTATGCCATCATAATTCGATATGCAAGTAAATAAGGATGCAACATCCATGGTAACCAACAAGCCCCTATCTCTGTCTCCATTTTCCTCTACAAAAGCATGTAGGCCCTGCAAAAAATGCTTAGTATCCACTGGCACAGATTTAGAATGGGATAAGATGGGCTTAAATTGCTTGTCGAGGTATATAGATATAGCCTCAGTAAGCCACCCACTCCCTGCAACAATTGGTCTAAAAGAGGGGCATAGTGCATCCTCATGTATTTTGGGTAAACCTTTAAGAATCGGTACTCTTAGATGTTCAACTAAAAATAGTTATAAAGCTCACTAGTCAGCAAATAATTCTCTAAACATTCTGTAAGTGAATTTATAATGCTCTCACTTATTTTCAAAACATCATTCCTATCAATCATTTTGTAGGTATTAACATCATTAAGCATACGATTAATACTTCCAATATAAAAGTGTCTATCCATCTCAGCTATTTGACCACCTTTATCAGCAGGTCTAATTGAAATATTACTGTCATTTTGTAACTCACTCAATGCACGTTCTTCACTTTTGGATAAGTTAACAAAATCCTTCCTTCACATATTATTACTCAATAACTCGTAAATGTCTCTCTCACACATCTTAACAAAGGTTTAAATTGTTGGGTGTTGTTGAGGTACAAATACGCTGGGTTTTTTAAAAGTAGAACTGGTTGGACTGCTATTACCACTCTCATTTGTATTACAGTACATTGCCTTTAAACTAACATTCCTAGCAGACATTCTTAAGTCAGTCAGAGTTTCAGAAACATCAGCAGATTGAGCAGGTATAAAGGATAAGCCTTTATTCAGTACCTGTGTTTCATTGTCAGTTAAGTTCCTGCTGGAGATGTTCCATATTAAATCCTTCAATCCTGTTTCCCCATCGAGGTCATGTTCATGCCCGATTCGAACCCTAAAAACCTCCATTTATTCCTCAATCGATTCTCCAAGCCTTCTACCGATTGCTTCCTGTTCTGTCGGTAAGGCAGTGGCAGGTTGGAAAAAACCTGTGTCTGTACTCCTTCAACTTCTTTCCTCCACACTACAGGTTCACTAATGGCTGTTTTGTTGTGGACAGTTGATTTAGTACAACTACACCAACTTGTCGAAGGCTTGAATACAAGCAGCAGCTTTTTGAAATTTGCATTCAAATACTCAGAGGTGAAAATAGAGTTCTTGGATATTTTGTTAGTTAAGAGTGCAAACAATAGCATTGAGACTAAACTTTTCAGAAAAGAATGCTACAGACCTATGTATGTACATCAAAACAATATGCACCCTGGTCATGTTTTTCATAATGTCTTGAAAGGACAGAATCTGAGGATAAGTCACCTACATAGTAATGACCAACATTTTGAAGTAGGACTAGATCAGATATATGTTGACTTTACGTCTAGAGGGTACTATGATGATGAGTTACATTATGCACAACAAAACACTAGAAAGTGTAGGCAAACCAGAGGGAAACTGTATTTTTCTCAGCCTCTAACATCACAACCTGTAGACAACAAGACTAAGGATTTAGCTCCATTTCTCAGCCTTGCATTTTCATGTCATGAAAAGAACATCAGGGAGATTATACTTAGACACTGGCCCATCTTGGGAACCAACACAGAGATTTCCAGTGTGGTGGGTGATAGACCTAGATTTGGTTACAAAAATAAAAAATCTATACTGCAAAAACTGTGTTTTTCCCAACGCAATTCTGTTATGAAGACTGAGAATGTAGCACCATGTACTGCCAAGTGTAATAGTTGCTCTGTTTGCAACTATATTGATGAATCAGGGAGATATATACATCCTGTCTATGATAAGCTTTTTACACATTTTCCAATGGCAGACTGTAACACTAAAGATTTAGTTTACTTAGCACATTGTACAGCCTGCAAAAGCTTCTATGTTGGCAAGACTAACAGACATTTGAGGGAAAGGATACGAGATCATTTATATTGCGCATGGAGGGGTTTGAATTATAGTGCAGTAGCTAAGCATATGAATACATTTGGTGACGGACATGATTTCAAATTTTTAGTGTTGGAGGTTTTAAACCTAGATGTCAGAATGGGTGATTTGGTTAATAAAATGTACCAAGCAGAGATGAAGTGGATTTTTAGACTAGGAGCTCATTGTTCCACTGACCTAAATGAACATGTCTCAATACAACCTACACTGAGAATTAGACCCCTAAATAAGAGATAACCTCTTTCTGTTTAGTCATTGGTATATTAGACCAAACAATCTGTTGTGTTTAGCTACAAATCTAGTTACAGTGAATTTCATTGTGATGTGAGTCTATATAAAATTTAGCTATCATGCATTAAGCTATACATATTGTTTCTACTGATATTTAAATTATATTTCGTCGCTAGAGACATGAGAGAGATATATATATGTATATATACACAGAGATAGTCTTTAGTCATCTCATTCACAGTTTTACATTATACATATGTTTTTAATATTATTATTATTTTTCTAACACTATAGACATTACAGTTTTTACATATATTAACTTCTACATGTTTTTGCATATGGTTGGTGTGCATACATATGCACTTGTGTTTTTAACTTGTTTTTATTTTGGCTTAAGCATATTATTCCCAGTTTGACCTTAAGAAGTGCTGGTGATTAATTACTAGTGCTAAGTACCTAGCAACCTGAAAATGCCTTTTTCATTGATTGGATGCAGGACTGAATTTGTATTTTAAGTAGTTAATGCTTTATTCTGTTTTTTGATCTGAAGAAGCTATATGCAAAAGTGCTCATCTGTGTTTTACTCTTTACATTAAAACTACGATTTGTATTCACCTCTGCTGTGTACCACTGGTTTTATTTTTCATTTTTACTTCTTGATAACATTACTACTGTTGACAGTGCTTTCCCAAGCAAGAGTAGATTGCTAATTGTAGTACTGGCAACAAACACCCTTGCATGCATAGATGGACTCTGAGTCCTCACTGTCGTGTTCTTGGTGTGTGTGCTGTCTCACATTATATATTTCCTACTGGATAAGGATCTGACATGTGGAAATTAACTGTAGGCTACTGTCTGTATAACACATGTCAGTGAGGGCTGCCAACATGTAGTAATGGCATAACTATCATTGCCAGATGTCTGTCTGTCAACACATTCATTCTACTGCATAGCTAGTTAGCAAGCTGATGTCTGTCAATCACTGTACAGATGTGCAGATGTCAGGTATCCAGCTTGGATACGTACAAGCAACCTATGCCTGACTGACACTGACATGTCTGCCCAGCTGTGCTATAACTGACACAGATAGGACACAACACCCTGCATGCACCACATGCCATGGTTACCTCCACAACACTACCACAGTCAACAGAACATGTTTGGGTACAGGTCTCCAACACAGACACTACCCATGTTTTGTAATACATGTTGCATATATATCAACTGGAGCACCTTAATGGCCATTTGCAGGAGGCACCCAGAGGATTGGCTGATGCATGTCACTCTCACCCTGAGGGTCACCACAGTGGCGTCTGTAGATAGATTGCCTGCTGGCACATGGCAGGTGGCATGATAGTACTGTACACACATCCCCTACACTTCCCATCTCTCCATGGACAATAGCCAGGTACACACCTATGACGGCCTGCAGCGATGCACCCCAGTACTGACAAATGTGTACATGTGCATTACTGAGGATATCAGTGTCTGTGTGTTAGTACATCTGTAGTTGGGAATACCCTGAGGCCCTTCACACCCACTGCAACACCCATTGCCATAGTTAGATGTGGCTGCTGCTGTACTGGACATTACATGTACCTTGTTACGCTCCTCTTCCTAAAGGCTACCTGAGCCTTGCAGTACCAGCACAACACTGTTGTACAAATGGGTTGATAGGCATGGGATACACACTGAGTTCTGGCAAGTGTGTGTATGTGTGCCTGTGTGTATATATGTAGGGTACAGCATTCTGAGGCCACATACTTCTATTACAATACACATTGCCCCACAGTATTATAGATAGTGATGTTGCTTCCCATAGGAGAGACATGGCAATGCATCACCCTACTATGCCTGTGGCATGTGCATTAGATGCATATCCCTGTAGTACCACTCTTGGGATGGACAAGTGGTTGTATTGCAGTCCTGGTCAATGTGTGATGGTGGGTACATCAGAGTGTCATCGTGGATTCCAGTGCATACAATATCCACAGTGGGGTGTGGGTGATGGGTATACTGTCATTATACCATGGTACCCCCCGGTGCATGCCCCATGTACCACTGCATGGTGATCACTGTCACCATCAACTATAGAGGTAACTGATAACACTATCTAGCCCAGTTATGCATGTGCTGTGTGCAGCCTACCTGTAACACATTGGACACACTGACAAGTTAGTTAGTACTGATAGGCCCAGGTCTCTCTAATGTGTGTGTCTGCCTGTTATGTGTTTGTTAATGTGTATATGATGGCATGTCACACTACATCCCCCATTACCATGCTGTACATGCCTGGGGATGTTTTGCATGTAACATGTAACCTGGAACATACTTTATCCTAAATGCTGTGTGGTGTGTGCAATTAAAGCCACACACATCAGTAGCACAGCATACCTAGGTAGGGGTCTAGTCCCAGTGTTGTCAAGTAAGAGTGTGCTTGTATGTGGAGGGATCTACTTCAGGTTGCTGAATATACATGTCCCAGGGGGTCATTTGTCCATGTGGCACAGGCAGCAACTGTTGTACAGACCTGTGACATGTGTTCAACTGTACCCAGGATATGGCACAGCCATGGTGTCACCAAAGTTCCATACCCCTTGTGAGATATAACAGCAGACCATCTTCCTGCTGACACATGTACACCTACAACATAAATGGATAACATTATGGAGACCACAGTCACTCAGTGTTACTAACAGCTATAATGCATCATGGCTGGACAGCTACACTACCTGACATGTAAGTATTAAACATTACTGCTGATAACATGTTACACAGCAGTACATTGGTACACTTTAGTACAGTCACCATGTGCAACAGAACCATATTAGCCTGTCCCTGCATCGATGTTATGGATGACAGGGATGTGGCACAGGTATCATCATATGCACACGGTGTGTTGTTGGTTTGCCAGTGACCTAGGGTGAGCCATACATTTGACACCATGTGTGTGAGTGAGGGGTGTAAGTTACTGATGTGGGCATGCTGATGTTATGTGTGTAGGTATGGGATTTCGCTAGGTGTGTTTGTATAGTTTGTGGGTATGCATACACACAGTTCTGCCATGTGGCTGCCCTATACAGGTGTTTCTTGGACAGCTATAGACCATACCTGGCAGCATGTGCAGTTCACCGCCTCTGGCCACGGACACGTGGATGGTGCCTGCTAGGGGTTCCATGGGCACGTCCAGGTACAGGCCTCGATATGCTACTCTCCCCTGATGATGACATATGTTTAATGATACCAGGTCCCTCCTGGGACTGGCCGGGGCCAAGTGCACGTGGCCTGCTGTGGTGTGGTGTGGTGTGGACAGTGACCCCCCCTGCAGTGCTTGTACTGCCACTATGGGAGAAGCTTGGTGTCCTTGCATGTCCATGTTGACCGCCAGATGTTGGTATTGCTGGCCTACATCCACGCTGTCATCGTCCCACTCTCACCACATGCTCTAGCACGGACAATCCACGGTCGATGTGGCCCACCATCTCACCCAACCATCTATCCATGACCTCTGTATAATCACAGAGTGCACCTGCAAGATCATGGATGTTGTCACTTACAGAGGAAGAAGCAGCCCTCTGCAGCCTCAGACCCTGTCTGGTGTACAGTTCCATACATGCCTGCATCCCCATGACAGCCTGAAACGTGTCTGGTGGTACCAGATATGGCACTTCTTTCAGGGGCACAATGACCAGCGACATTCCCACGAGCACCCTGGTACATCTGCCTATGTGGTGCCCTGCCGAACATCCGGCAATGACTGCTGTGTTCAGACACAGCAGCCATAGATACAACACTGTCCTGTGCACTGCCACCAACCTCCAACTGTCCCTCTGCTATGGCCACTGGTGATGGGGTATCTATAGGCACTGTGACTGTGTGCGGGGATGGGGTGGATAACAGGGGGATGTCAAATGATGGTGCAGTTTCAGCCTCTGACAACCCCGCCTATGCCTCAACACACCTATCATCATTTTCAGTGTCTGTATGGTCACCATCAGATTGCATGCAGGAGGGACCCTGACCCACTTTGCCACCTGTGAGGGGAAAACAAGAAAAGCACTTTAAGACCTGTACAGCATTGCTTAACAGTACACACATATACACACACATATACACACACACACACACACACACACACACACACACACACACACACACACACACACACACACACACACACACACACACACACACACACACACACACACACACACACACACACACACACACACACACACACACACACACACACACCCTGACATTCCACCATAATACCTACCTGTCCCTGAGTTTACAGACTGTCTCAAGTTTATTCACATAAGTTCCCCATCCTGCATCACACTTGGAAACATATATTCATTAATACCAATCATTAACATATCATTCTTTCAATTGCTTATACAAGTGATCACAAAACATGACCTGTTACTCCATTACCTCTTTGACTTGATTGGAGTTGGTTTTAAAAGGACTCAATGCTGTCATCCAGTCTTCACCCTGGGTATGTCTAGGCATCATGAGCATGGCCCCCATATGTTAGGGGTTACTACGGTCACTCAATAATGTCACGCACTGGAGTGTCATACATAACTATTGCTCAGTAGATGCAAGATGTGTTGCTCAATCAACTTATTATGTGGACAACAGTAATATATGGATACACTCCCTGGTGTTGTCTACTAATTCCCCAATGCATCTGTAGTGCTGCATATGTGGGTAGTCTTTCACCTTTCTGCTGATTGCAATTTTAACAGTATACTTGGTGTCTAATTTCCCTCCTAATGCATGTTCCATGCTACAGACCTTATTATACTATCAGCTGTCCTGAGATTACATATCAGACACGTATTCCTGGTGTCTCATATGTCAGTCCATGTCCATGTACTTCCCAATTCCAAAGTGAAGTACTGATATGTGAACAACCCCACAATCACACATGTGCATACATGGACACCCACACAAACACACACACATACACACACACATCCTTCATGCATCAACCCCCCTCCGCTTCACCAGATTGCACTTACAGACAAAATAACCCCCCCACACACACACACACACACACACACACACACACACACACACACACACACCTACAGGTGAGGTTGCACAAACATAGTACACACAGACCTCCCATTACCCATCTGTCAACATGCATAACATATGGCACTCAACAGCATGCAGTGCAGCTATAGTCAATCCATGCTAGCAACAGTATACATGTGTTTTTCTTGCATGGGTTGTGTTAGTAGGTGATGCCCCTTCCTCTGGAAAATTCTGCACCCATGTACACAGTATTGCTGTGCACCTGTTCTGCACCCTGTCATGTACTGTGCACCATACTCCACAGGTGTACACACCATTGCTGAATGTGTATTACTGTGTCAGTTATGTCTGCCGTAATGCTCATAGCCCCTCTGTGTTTTTCTGACACATACCTGAGATGATATGTGGACAGATGTCATTTGTGAATGCCTGATGTCTGATTTACAGATGTCATCATCAGCGGTGCATGTATGACCAATATGATATTATTACACTGACAACTGTCAAACTTTACCCTGGTTATGCAGAGTGTACACACCCTTATTGATATGACACCCTCTTCCTTGATATGCCATGGGACCACATTACTGCATATGTTAAGATTACATGAACCTGATATGTGACATATGTCCTTTACAATCAAATGTCGTGTGTAACAAACGTGTTAGTTGTGCTGAGGCTGTCTTAGATGCATACACTTCGTGGGTGCATATGTGTGCACACCCTTATCATGACGGTTTGTTGCACCTACTGTTATGTGTACTACAGCAGTCACTATTTCTGGGAGGGGTGTACTAGCATGGGCCATCTGCATTTGTCAGTATATGGTCAGTCTGCCCTACACATGTCCCCCAACAATGCATGATTGCAAGGTCAGCTCATGTGCACATCGCTTGGAGTTCACACACTGCCGCCACTATTGCTGTGGAGTCAGGTTACATCTGCCACAGTTCCTGACCCTGTGTTCAGATACAGCCATTTGTAGCATCTTTTGGATCTCTGCTGCAGTGCACTGGTGTGTCATGATGGCAGCCCCTCTCCACCTTCAGCCTTTTTGCAGTTGCTTGACAACTATGACCTACACATGTGTGTCAGTTTGCAGTGTCCCACACACTGAACACCAAGTGTAACAGCCTAGTCCCAGCTAATGAATGGCAAACATACAGGTGTACACTGGCACCGGCACGGTACAGATGGGGATGGTGGGTCTGAAGTGGGGTGAGACATTGGTTGTGCAGCACATGTATCGTATGTGATACTCTCTGTAGGTTTCCAATGTGGTCATGGTACAGCAGTACACATTGCAATGCATGACTTTTGGGGACCTCTTCTGCTATGCATGCACTACCTGTATAGAGGCCTGGATGATGTTTCCTGTGGTACAACTGCCGCAACTGATTACCCTAACCCATAGGCCATACGTTTGTAGAGTCCAGGCAATTGCTGACACTGGTACTGCACAGCCAGTACTTGCTAGACATTCCTGCAACCCCCTCTGTATTGTGGCATGTTACTAGGCAGCCCACATGATCAGTTTGCTACATGTGACATCATCTGTCTTGGATGGCCATCTGTTTATTTCTTACATCACTCCTGTCCCATACATCCTTGCCACATAAATGACTGTCTGCACTGTTTGCCATGGTATATGCAATGGTGAGGTATGGCTACATTTCCAGCTTATGGGTGCTACCTGTTGGGTATGGGGCCCACTCCATGTTATGTAAGATGTGTGCAAGCCACGACTGCCTCTGTTGCAGGTAAGTGTGTACATTTGATGGCCAAATGTCTTGGACAGCAGACCAATACTTGGTGTGACATTGGGGATGTGTACTTGCTGGAAGGTGCATTTCCATGACAAATGCATGCAGTCAGTACCTCAATGTCTGCCTCCACTATATTTTATCTGGAGAGTGTGCACACACATATGCTTCCAGTGCTTGTGAAGGTATGTATTCCCCATATTTGCTGCCCTAACCCATGATTCCATATTGCACACTCATTGCTCATGTTGGGACCACATTGCAGGTTTTAAGGGTTTACAGTATTATGATATTCCATAGTGTAGATCTGTAACAGCTGCCATTGTAATACTGGTATATACACTGTTGTAGCACTGTATAAGGGTGATGTTTCAGACATGTCCCTACTGTAGGCCATTTGTCCCACCATTATGTTCATCTCTGTGGACACATTTTGCAATTATAGGATGTTAGTTATATTGCAAGAGTCTGACATACCTTTTAGACAGACCATCATGGTCGCCACTGTGATGCAGTTTAGTTAACAACAACAATACGTGAATATGTACGGCATGCATTATGGGTAGGTGTGTTAAATGTGTGCATAGAATATACCATAGCCATAACATGACTGGTGTATTGGCAAGCCTGAACAAAAACCATACTCAGCAGCTACAGGCTGTTGCTTTGCAGGTATACCAGAGGGACCTACATAAGTGTGTGAGAGATGCGATGTCAGTAGCCACAACTGTGGCATTGGTAAAGGGTGGGTGCAACATTACAGTACATCAACAGTACAAGTCCACAATACTACAGCTTATGCACATCTTTTTATTACTACTACACAGCAACAGACTATATATATGTCATCTCACATATGCATGACTTCATATTCCTGACTAAGGGTATGTTGCAGACTATACTGTAACACCAGCAACTTATTCAGTGTATGACAACGCTATTTCACATATGGGCCTGTGTTCCATCCTCTGTCCTCCACCTACATACCAGGCTTTGTCCATATGACTTGCAGTAAGGGGTTGTTATGCAAGTGGCCTGTAATTATGTCATGCTGCCACTCCTGCCATCATTCCAGTGCTGTTGTGGCCCCCACACATATTGTGGGGTAGGGTCCATATATATGTGGGCTTCAGCTGCACAAAACATGTGTGCCCTTCTGCAGTCCAAAGGTCAGTGCATGTAACAGTGTTATATGCCCCTGTAAGTCAGTCTATGGGGGGGTATGTGCCATAAATAACCTAGGCTGTTACAACATGTGAGGGATACAGTAGTAAGCTGCCTTAAGGTATATGGCTGTACATTACCATACATTTCACCTAGGGAACATCGCTGGCCTACTGCTTACTGCCATACAGACTGTTCGGTCTGTCAGTGTGATTGTGATGTTTTCAGTTATGCATTGTTATGTAACAGATACATCCCATTGTGTCAACTTAAGTCGTTTCCCCCTAGGGATTGAGTACAGAGTGTAGTTAGAGGCTGCTGGACTATACATCTGCATTACTTACTGTTGACTGATTGTTATCCTGTGGCCCAGTCTGTCTTTACTGTTGCACTACTTGAAGGCCTTGGCCTGGACAGCAATATATGTTATGTTTTCGGGTTACTGTATTAAATGATCTGCTTGAGAGTTGCATTAATCTGTTTGTATGTATTTCAAAGTCTAAACAGCCATATGACATGGCATATACAACTGTAATAGTGCACAAATAAAAGTTTCTTATGTATGCAAACCTGTGTGCAGTGTCAAATCGTTTGACTTCTCTGTGGGTATATGTTTCAGGCAACGATTTTCTTTTGTATGGGTGACTCATACACTGTCCATTTGATAAGGTGGCAACTGTAAGAATATTGGCTGCTCAGTATGGTGTGCATCCTCTAAATATGTATCTTTCTATACATAAAAAATGAAAGGCAACACCAAACTGTAAAAATGACCAAGGCACTTCTGTATCATGCAGGACTATATTTAATGTAAACACTCCACTAATAAAACAAAATAATTACAGAACAAGAGCAAAGAGCAATTATAAAATATACTAAGCACTTTCACCCAAGTCCGTAGGTATCTTCAGAGTAACCCTCCATTGTAACATAATTCCATTAATAATACAATCAATCATCCTTAACCAATCATTAATATTTCATTAACTGAAACAGAGGAACAACTGTTCACTCTACATTCTACACCGGGTGCAGTACAAAATCTTCAATAATATAAAATACATTTCCTGTACTGTTGAATGTCTGTGCTGGATGATATGTTTGTGAAAACATCAGGGTTATGTATATCTGACATGGCTAAGTAGTAAATCACTTTGGTTAGGGTGTAGAGGGTCTTGGGTTTGAGCCTTGCAGAGGCTGTTTATTTTGCTGCTGGGCAGAACAAGGGCCATTGGATACAGAGTGATTAAGGCACTTTTAAGCAGCTGTAAGCGGGTTTGTACGGGTTTGTGGCAAAGTAAGCACTGCTAACTTCTGGTTACAGTTTCTTATACTGATTTAGTTTCTCAATTGCTTAACCTGTGTAGGCATTGCTTACCCCCACACAAACAGGCTTAAACCCGCTCACTGCTGCTTAAAAGTGCTTATCTTGCTTACCCCCGCGCTAATTTCTTTAAAAAAAATGAAAAGGGGTTGATAGGAAAGTGGTAAAAAAGGGGCACAAAGAGGGAAAGACAGTAGAAAAAATAGCTAGGGATGTGCAGGACGGGTGTAGAGAAGGGCCATAGCTGCCCATTTCTTCTACAGCAACAGCTGTGCATATACACTGATTTGGAGGTAGATTTGGGCACTCATACCCCTGACAGAGGGGTGAGAACAACAATAATATGTTGTGAAGCCAATTAGACCAGATTACATGTGTCCAATGGACACATGTGCGAAATGGACAGCTATGTATGGGGTGATATTTTTTGGGGGGAACAGATTACCCTTTTTTTCAGGTGAGAGTGGGATGTGGAGGGATAGTAGGTATATTTGGGGAGGTAGGTTGGGTAGGATAACAGACAAGACAGGCAAGACAGCATAAGGGGTGGTATGTGACACATCTGGGGTTAATCACCTTGGATGGGAAAGGGTGTTTGAAAATCAGAAGCCCATGAGCCTCCTAGTGGAAACAGTGGGACTGACGTCCCCATCCATGGGCAGTCACCACTGCACCCTCACGGCCTCGAAGTTGGCTGTGCCGGGGGCTGAGTAGGAGGGCCAGGCCGACCCTCTAGTTGTGACACGCGGCCCTCAAGCTGGCGTAGCAGATCTCCAAACTCCCACTGCCCGATGAGGTGGGGCAGATGGGCCCACTGGGACCAGCCTTCCCAAACGTGCTATGGTGTTTCAATTTTACAACATATGTGGGTTAGTAATAGTCAACACATTCCAGGATTAGGTATAACAGTATGCATAGATATTCCAATTAACCCAAAACACCAGATATGGAACAGTTGCATAGCAAACAGAACACATGCATATATGGAACCACAGTGGCCATTACAACAGCATGCAAGTACATTGATGGCAGCATGCCACCAATGTGGGAGTATTTCTACATGGCACATGCATAGAAACAAATTTAAATATTTATCAAACAATAGGACATATGTCCCAACAGTAGATTTAATAGTGCACATACCGACTGAGTTGTGTATTTAGTTTATTTTTGTAGATATGGTGGGGGGGGATGTCCGTGCTGTGATCTGTACCTTACAGGTATTATTACACTACCCTATGGTCTTAGTTTGGACAGTGGTACGGATGTAGACAACTATATACATGAACTGAGTTTTACCTGCAGTACACACCTCTTACCTGATATACCTGTGGAGGTATTGTTTGTTAACACTACCTAACTGTTTCTACACATATTCCCAGATTCCAGGTTGATGTTATGCACATACCTGTCCAATCTCTTATTGCACACACTCTGGGCATGTTTTGACAACATGCAGGTAAACCAGGACATATTTTGACTATTGCCCTCTTAAACCTTTGGTGAGCTGTACAATGACAGGTTTGTTTTCATTGACATTTTCCAAATATGTATAGGCCTGACAGTCAGTTATATGACATGAAATGCTGCCTACATATCAGAGATTAGCACGCTTTGCCATGAGGACAGACTAACAGCCAGCAAATATGACCCGATTAACTGGACATTCTGGACAATTCTGTACACTTGTGGGGTATGATTCTGCATACAGCTTACTACCACTCCCAGGATTCGAACCATGGCTATGTCTGCTAAAAATAAAACAGTGTCCATCACAGTTGAGTGTTCTATATGGATATTGCTATGTATCTCTTCTCTGATTTCTGTCTATAAATCTCCAGTGGTTTTACAATCTGACCTTGTAATTACAACACACTTACAACACACTTATACAGGATTTCCTAGACAGTTTGTTATATAGCACAGGGTGGGTGACAGTGATGAGTAATACCTTATTACTCAGAGTAACTGCAACACTAATAATGCCATACAATACCAGAGTAAACAGTGCCAGTCCAGGATTTCAATCTTTTATTTTTAGGCACAGTTTCTGTATCTGACAGACCTGTGGGGGAATGTTTGTTAGCACTACCTGAATGTTGCCACACATATAACTAGATTCCACATTAGTATTATCCACATACGTCTCACTCTGTTACTGCACACACTCTGGTCACAGCTTCACAACATGGGGGTGGAGATGGGACATTTTTTTTATTTATTTTTATTTTATTTTACATTTGTTGACCGGGAAATTCCGACTAGGTTCCACAGATCCTGTTTTAGCGGAGGCCCGGGGAGAAATGCTCCAGATGCATGTCTTTACAATGTGGGAGGAAACCGGAGTACCAAGAGGAAACCCACGCGAATGCAGGGAGAACATGAAAACTCCACACAGAAGGCACCCCAGCCGAGAATCGAACCGGAGAACCTCTTGCTGTGAGGTGACAGCATTAACCGCTGCCCCACTGCGCCGCCCAATACTTGGCTTATTACTCTCATAACATTTTGAGGAGTTGCTAGAGAGACAGGTTTGTTCTTATAGATGTCTGACAATCAGTTTTATTTCATTATTTGATGCCTAAACGTCTGGGATCATCCCACTTATTTGCCAGGGTGACAAGCAGTGGATATGGGCGAATTAACTGGACTTTCTGGACATATCTGTACAGTTGTGGGTATGATTCTGCATACAGCTTACTACCACTCCCAGGATTCAAACCTAGCTTTTTTTAGATTTATTTCTTATGACAGTACATGCAAGATTATTACTAACCTGCCTTGTGACTCAACCGCTGCAATCTACAGGCATGGGCTTCCTGGTTCGCAGCCCACTCATCTGCCACTGTCAAAGACATAAAAGGAATATTTAGCCATCCCTCTCCATAATATACATGAGCTGGCAATTATTAATCAGGTAGTGGACTGATACACACGGCTAGGACATCCCCCGTCCTCCTAGCCTCTTGGATCCTCTGATCCAAGAGATCCCTCTTTCTCCGCTTCAGATCAGCATAGTGATGTCTGACCTGCTCAGCAGTTCAAGGTATGCCAGTGGCACTGGTGAGGTCACAGGCGAAAAGGTCCCAGCCTTCCATTTTATATTGGGAACCCTGGTACTGGCCCTGCAGCAGTCTTTGGTCATGGTCTTTAACAAGGAGTCCTGCCATGACTTTGGACTCCTGGATGCCCCAGTGTTGTGCCTGAAAGCACACTCCCTCTCCCATACCAGTCATAGTGCCTACAGGAGGAAGCTGCAACCAGTTATGAGATATATTCCTGCCTGTTGGGTTTGAATAGGGCCAATTTCTCACACTTTGCCATGATTGGATGGTTTTGAAAATGGTAAGCTATGCACAAACTTGCTTAACTAAGGCTGGCATTGCTTAAAGGGGTATACCAGTGGGTAAACTGATTTAGCTGGCCTACACATTGCTTACACCTAGTAAGCTGGGCTGTGCAATGCTTAGTGTTGCTTAATTTCTAATTTGCATACTATTTGCTGTTTGGCATTGATTTATTATTTACTACATGTTATATATGTGTTTGGTATCCATGATTCATGTGTACGTATACTATATGGGGTCCTTGTGTTTATTAGGGGATTTGAACACTTTATTACAATGACACCTCACATTTGGACTTAATGCAGTACTCCAGTTCACATATTTATGTTATGTAGTAGGTTATACAACATAAAACTGTATATAGATTCCTTTGACATGTTAAGTTTGATTTTCCTATAGTGAGGATCTGTTTGGTGATACCTCAATCTTATGTACTGCTGTGATGGCTTGGTTGTTAACTACTGTGACTATAGTGTAAAGGATCCTGGGTTCATGACCTGCAAAGGCTGTTTATTTTGTTTCTGGCCAGAACAGCAGCTGTTGCATACAGAGTGATTAAGGCACTTTTAAGCAATTGTAAGCAGGTTTGTGCAAAGGTAAGCAATGCTAACCTCTGGTTAAATATGCTTACAGACAGTTAGCTTCAATAGTGCTTAACCTGTATGTGCATTGCTAACCCCCACTTACTACTGCTTAGATATGCTTACTCCCACTTACTACTGCTTAATACTGCTTACTCCCACTTACCCCCGCTCTAATTTAGACAGAAATGTAAAATAGTTCTTGGAAAGGGAGTGGATTTGGACACTCTATGGATTTATCATTCATTACACATTGTACTTTCAATTTGTATACCTAATTCATGTGTACATATACTGTATGGGGCACTTGTGTTTATCTGTGGATTTTACAACATTATGACAATGACACCTCACATCTGCATTTAATGCAGTACTCCAGTTCACAAATATATGTTATTTAGTAGGTTATGCAACAAAAATATTGTTCATAAAGTGATTTGACATGGAAAATGGAATGTACTAGAGTGAGACTCAAACCAGGAATGACTGCTCATAAGGTGAATGCTCTGCCCACTACACTATTGCAGTACTGCATCATTTGCCTATATCTTGATATTTATCCTCTTGTGCCATTTAAGCTGCATTATACATAGCTAAGCAATGGACAAACCCACGCACCTACAGTTAAACTTTATCTGTTTGATAAAAAAAAATAGCTTGTTTATATTTTATATTTTAACTATTGCTCTTATAAACTTGGAGGATGTTGCTGGGGTATGCAAACACCTATGAGTGGTCTTGCTCATTCTTATTGCTAAACTGCTGTTCTTTTTTTTTTCCTCAAAATTTTTTTTTATTTTCAATTAAAATAACATTTACATAATATTTTTAAATATCATTTTAAACAACTATGTACGATATTTACAATAGCCTGACTTTCAGTTATATACACTGTATGTTATTAAATATAGAATTACCAGATCAGTTATTAGAGATACAATACTGATTACTGCAGAGTGTCCAACAAAGATATAACTTTCTTCCAAGGATTATTTACCAATGGCCTGGGATAGATTCGTAGTTCTTTGATTTTTATTTCCATCTATGCAGTTGTCTTCAGTAAAGTGTAGAATTCTTCCAAGGTCGGGGGTGTATTTGATTTCCACCGTCTGGTTATGCATTTCCTAGATATAGCAAGTATTGTCCATAACAAATACATATTTGTCTTATTCAGGTAGGGACTATCATTTACATTTAGTATAATCAATACTTTAGTTAAGGTAAAGGATTCATTAAATAAAGCTTGTAAAAAATGATTGATTCCATTCCAATACGATTTACTTTTATTACATTCATAAAAAGTATGAATCCAGTCTCCTTTATTTGACTTTTCACACCTCCAGCAAAAACCGTTTGTAGTAGTACTCATCTTTTTTATTCTATCTGGTGTAGCAATTAGTTAATTATTATTAGTTAATTATTAAATGTTAACTAATTAAATAGTATAGTATTTTTGGCAATAAGACCATTTTATTAATTGCAATCTGTCTTCAAAAGTTAATATAATTTTGTTCCACTTTTCTATATTTTTATTGTTACAATAATGTTTTTATAATTTATTAATATTGTTTCATTTATATTTTTGCATAACACTATTCCTAAATAATTTAGAGTAAGTTCTTGTTTTCCTATGATGGATTTATCTGTAACTTGTAGTTCTTTTTTCTTATTTAAAAATAGAAATTTTGATCTATTAAAGTGTAGAACTGAAATCTTATAACATTTCTCTATTACTTCTTCTAGCTCCCCTAATGACTCTCTGGAGTTTGACAGGGTTAATAAAATATCAACAGCAAAAAGCATTATTTTAGATATGTACTGGTCATAGACTTCCATTCCTTTTATTCTTAGATTATTGCATATTATTTATGCAAGTATTTCTATAGCCAAAGCAAATAAAATAGGAGAAAAGGGGCATCCTTGTTTAGTACCTTTCATTATATGGATAGATTCTGAGGTGAAAGGACCTAATTTAATGTAGGCTAAGTTATTAATATATATGTTTTTAGTGATAAGGTGAAGGGAGGAGGAAATTCAAATAATGCTAAAGTTTTTAATAGATATTCCCAGTTGAGGGAATCAAAGGCTTTTTCAATGTTTAATCCAATTGCAAGTGTTTCTCTATCTTCTTTATTCACATAATCTATAAGAGTAAGTATCCTTTTAATACTATTGTGTGTGTGCCTGTTATATAAAAATCCAGTCTGATCATTATTAATTGTCTTTGAAAGTGGGATTTTCATTCTGTTAGCTAGGATTGACATGAATATTTTGTAATCATTATTCAGTAATGATATAGGTCAGTATGGGATGCAAAGGTCTGATGGTTTATTATCTTTTAGAATTGGTGATATTAGAGAATATTTCCATGAGGGTGGTATTTTTGCTTTTGACTGGACTTCTAGCAAAGTTTTAAGAAAAAGGAGATTACTGTTGAAGGGAAGAGTTTGTAAATTTCTGTAATTATACCATCTATCCCTGGATCTTTGTTAGATTTACTTTCTTTTAGCTTGTCAACAATTTCTTTGTAGGATATAGGTTTTTGTAGGTCTAGTTTTAAGTTTTGGGGATTTTTTTATATTGATAAGGTTTGTATCTAAGTTTATTTGGTTGGATCTAAATCTTCTTTTTTGAAGTGTTCCATATAATGGAACCAAAATGCTTCAAGGATGTCTCCTATATCTGATACCTTTTTCCCTTTCTTTTCATGATATATACTACCAATGTTATCTGCTTTAGATTGTATTATAATCCTTGTAGATAAGCTATGTAGATATCTGTGGAAGGTGGCTAATGAGTTTATGTTTAATTTTTCCAAGGCTAGACAAGTTTTGTGTGTTAGAATTTCATTATATTTTTTATTTAATTCCTCTATTTCTTTTTTTTACTTCTGGACAATTCTGATTTTTTTTTTTTTTAGATTTTGCTGTCAAGAGTCTGATTTGCAAGTCTGATTATTCTGTTTCCCACTCTTTAACTTTGTTTTTGTACCAGATAAGGGTCTTACCAAATAAATATGCTTTTAATGAGTCCCAAACCATGACTCTACTGATTTCTGTTGTTTCTGATTTTTGTTTGTAAATCTTGAACTACAAATAATTTGTCTATTCTGGTTTGTGTTTCATATCTATGGTCTTTATGGGAAAATAAGTATTTATCATCTTTTACTTTAAAAGTGTCTATTAAATTAAATGAATCAATCCATCTTTTTAAGGATTTTGAAATAGTTGCTATGCGAAAAGACTTCTTGGTGGTTTCAGAAGCTTCTAAGGTACAATTAAAGTCTCCTCCCAGTATAAGATTTCCTTTATAATTGTTGGAAATAAAATCTGGGTATTTTTTTAACCGTTCCTGCTCCAATTCCTGGGAACCAATATAGATTAGCTAAGGTCCATATTCTGTTATTAAATTTAATTATAACAAACGCTAGTAGATCTTCTTTGTCTTCATATTTATAAATAACTTTTGGAGTGATTATGTTTTTCTTTCAGACAATTTGTTCTATAGGAGGATTGAGCTAAGACTGTATAGTCCTTAGGGTTCCAAATAAAGCTATCATTAGTCTTAAAATACATTTCCTGGAGAAATACTACTTGTGCCTTATTTAGATTTAAATATTTTTGTAAGTTTGATCTTTTATTTGCATTATTTAAGCCATTAGTATTTAATGATAAGAATGTTAAATCCATTTCAAGTTATTGTTGGAAGAACCTTTTTGCTTCTTTTTTTATTTTGATTATAGGAGTTATACCATATTCTCTGATAACACTGATTTTTATTTTTATGTGTGTAAACTTGGGACTGTAATTTAATGTTCCTTCTTTAAATACAAGCAGGGTAAAATTCTGGTTAGGCTTTAAAAAGTACTTCTATAAAACATTAATTCTAAAGTATCAAATACAAGTAAATATGAATTTCCCATTAAACATGGAATGAAAGTGTATGAATAAATGTGTAGTCCAATGTGAGTAACTGAGTCCACTTTTCCTCATAAACATATGTCACAATTCATTAAACAAAGCAGAGTCTAACATCTGTCTAATAATCATTATAAAGACAAAGAATAGTAATTTCCTAGCTCTTCAAACTTTCTGATATCGCATAATGTTGACAGTAAGCTATTTTAACTGGAAGACTAAAACATTTCAATACTTCCTTATGAATATATATTTTTACTTTTGCTGTAGTGTCAAGAACTGTCTTTGAAATCTATGCATTACTTCACTTCTTTCAAGTCATTCATTTTACAGTTCAGATTATATTTTGTCAAAATGTCAATAGCATTTCAAGGGCACATTTAATATTTTAACTGATATTTTAAATGAATAGCTATCAGTTACCAAGTGAGTTTGTACAGAGTGTGAGGTAACTGCAAAGATAACATGTTGCAAAAAGTAATATGTATCTTTTCATGTGCACTAGAGACTGACAATTTCAAGTAACATATAAAATGCAACTTTTACAGTGCAGACAGCTTGTGAAATCAGCATGTTAAACTGAGTAATACTTTTTAGTCAAGCAGTTACATTTAACTGCACATGTAGTTTGGGAACATTTCAGTTGTGTTTCCAGGCATATGTAATCCTATGAGGATAAATCATAGAATATTACCAATTGTCCTATTATGTATTCATTTTACCTTGCTTATGTTGTTTTTCATTTTGATAACTAAACATTACTTTTTTCTTATCATTTGTTATCTGTGAGGCTAAATGCACTTTGCAGGTTCACAGTATCTTTAGAAACTGCAGCAATTGTTTAATGTTGCTATGGCAACACACATAGAATGTGAAGAAAGCTTCACTTCTCTTAACCAACAGTACATTTTTGCTTCCTTTTTATATATTTGTGAATACTAAAAGGAAATAATTCAAAGGACATATGTACATGAATGGAACATTTCAGAGTTAATCACAAACATGTCCCCAATCCCAATGCTCATAACAGTGACTATCATAACAATTAATTAAGTTCACTATTCCAATTAGTCTACCTTAAAACTAGATTATTTTAGACTATTATTTATCTCTGTATAGATAGTGAGTTATTAAATATATACAGACTATATTAGTACAGTAAATAGGAGAGAATTTAGAAAGAAAAGAGAAAAATTAAGAGAAAATGCACATATACTATGTATGTTGATTTACAGTATAAATATTTTATGTGCTATATAACCCTCCTTCTGTGAAAGAAAAGTACCCTGATTTACATACCTGAGGTAATGTGAAAACTCTCATGTGTCATCTATTTTCAAAAAATATAGATTAAGATTTCAGTAGATAGTTACCTTTGTTTTAAAATTCCAAGCAATAAAACTGGTCCTTTAAAGTAATGTTAAAACAATTCATATCATAGTAGATGCTTTGAGAGATTTGGCTGCAACAGTATCAATCTCTTGCTTCTTCTTTTTGACGTCTGTCCAGACATTTGTTTATTTTGTTCTCTTGAGAGAAAGTGACATCCAATCCATATCTTCTGGTAAAGTAATCACATTATTAGTTTTAATAAATGAAGAGGCGTCCTCTAAGTCAATAAAAGTCCTCACCTCATTGGCATACAGTATTCTTATCTTAGCTGGATATGTAAGTTGTGCCTTGATGTTATTTTGATTCAGAAACGTTATCATTGGCCACCCTTTTTTCCTTTGTTCCATTATTCTAGATGAATAGTAGTTATCAAATCTTATCAGGCTCTGTTTATATTTTAGAAGTGCCTTCCTCCAAGCAGATCTTAACATCAGTTCCTTGTCCAAGTATGACAGAAATTTGATAATTACTGACCTAGGAGGAGAGTTTGAGTTAGTGGCAGGTTTCCCAAGAGCTCTGTGTGCCCTTTCAATGTCAAAGGAAAGTCCTTCTTTTAAATTTAAAATAGTCAGGGATCCAGCTTGATAAAAAGGAAATAATATCCTCACCTTCTGTGTTTTCAGGTAATCCAAAAATCCTGATGTTATTTCTCCTCTCCCTATTTTCCAAGACATCTACTTTATTAACCAACCAAGTGTTTTGTTTAAGAAGTAGTTCTTTCTGTGTTTTTTCTTCCTTAAGTCTGCTTTCTAAGCCATTTAGAGAAACCTCTATTCCTATTATCCTCGTCTGGTGTTGTTATAGCATTTCCTTGAGGGTGTCAGCCTGTTTTTGACTGCTTGTTTTAAGATTTTCTAGGTTCTCTTTAAAATCATCCATCTTCAAAGACAACTCCTGCAGGGTAGATGCCATCTGTTGTAGTTCCTTCTTTAAGGCAGCATCCTGTCGAGAATTCCTTGAGTTGCTCATTTTAACAAGTGAATATATCTCCAAGCTTTTTGACAGGAAATATTTGTAAAACGTCACCAAAGTTTCTAATTATGTAAATTAGACCTTTATCTATAATATTTTATACTTTGAAGAAAAAAAATAATATTTTTTCCTGTCTTATTTAACTAGTTATATGGAGCTCTAAAATACTGCTGCTTTCAGTTAGCCATTCAGGCTCCGCCTCTCTAAACTGCTGTCTTGATTACAGGGGTGTGTATATTCTGAGAGCTCTGCTCTCAGACATGCCCCCTGTACTCGTACATGCTCCATGTCTGTTTAGGAGCTCAGGCAGCGCGCCTTCATTAATATGCATGGCACGCTGCTGTGCTGCTCCTAAAGGGCTACTTCTGTGCAGGACTAAGCTAGTCCTGCAAGGAAAAATAGTGAACCCGGGGTCGGTCTCAAACCAGGACTTTTTGAAAGAGCATAGTCTTAATCCCTTGTACTAAGGTTTATCAACGATATCTTATGTTTCAGTCCCTATAGTTATCATTTTTTTTTGTTGTTCCCACAAATGTCCTTGGTAATGGCATGAATTTTTATCTAGCATTTGCTTATATAGATCTTTTTTATATTGGTTCTGTAGAATATAGTCTAGAAACTGAAGTTAAAAGTCAATCCCACTGTTATTTTTTCTGACTTGTCTCATTTGTACATTAAAAATGAAGACAGTTTCACACATTAGCAAGGAAACAGTATGTGATTTAGCTCTACCTTGTGTAAATTATATTAAGAATGTCACATGCAGGCTCCCAGGGGACACTGACTCCTGTTGCAAGAGATAACCATGATTTACCCTGGAATTCAGAAAGGTTTAGTAGAAGCCTTATCTCATAAGGGTTTGACTTCTCCATAAGTCTTTCCAATTTTAGACCACTTCAGCACTAAGGTTTCCCCAGCTGGGGGCCTTAGCATGGAGAGTGATCTTGGAGGTGAAGCAGTATGCTAATGTGGCAGTTTGAGAGAGTGGCTAATGCTAATTAACCATGTGCTCTTCTCCAGCAATGTTCACAGTTAACAAATTACTTGGCCAGCCAAGTAAAATTCTACTCTAGGAGAAAAAAAGTGAATTCCCCAAACAGTGATGGCCACCCACAGAGTCTGATGGGAGTAAATGTGGTGCTGGTAAGTGCAGTGGAGCCATGAGGTTGTGTCAGTGTATATGTGGGCCTATGTGTGCATGTCTGTAGGGACATGAATTATGATGAATGAATGTGTGTGTGTGTGTCGGGGGGGGCAACTATGGATATTAGTTACAGAACACATATGTGTGTGTGTGTGTGTGTGTGTGTGTGTGTGTGTGTGTGTGTGTGTGTGTGTGTGTGTGTGTGTATGTTTGCTGGAGAATGCATGTGGGTGTATGGGTGTTTCCTTGAGTTTGAGTAAGTGTTAGTAGACATGTTTCTGGATGAGCAATTGGGGTGTGTGTATGTGTGTATGTGCATGGATGTCAATGTGCGCTCACGCACATGTGTGTGTATTTGCCTTTTTGGGTCATTTTAAATCTGGCCACATTTCTTAACTCAAAGGTTGTGTCTACAAGGCAAACACTTTAACCATTATACCAAATCCCAACACTGTTGCTAAAGTGATGCATGACCTGCTAGGGGAGAATCCTTGTGTGATAAGGTCTGACAGTATAGTGCCTGATTCAGAAACATGGTAATGAGCTGTTAAAGAGATCATTCTCATTGTGGCTATACCATGTCTCTGAATCAGAATTACTCTCAGTCATGCTAATCAAACGCAGAGTTAGGATTGGGTAAAGGGGGCAGCTATCCTGGGTGCAGTGTGTTAGTGTGACAATTGGGAGATGGTGATCAATTGGTACTGCAGTACTGGCTTTCATTTCCATACTGACATTTCTAAATGCCAGTACAGAAATGAATGCCAATGCTGCTTTAAGTCAAGACACATGCCTAAAGCGCTTTAGTGCTCTGTGTGTGGTATAAATTGTATGGTTGCAAGCAGTTTGCTAGTTGTTAAAAGCTGAAAGAACTATTTTTTTTAGTCATGATACACAGATCAGGAAGAATGGTACTAGGCATTAGATGAACCAGCTCTGATTTTAAATGACCAACCCATGTTAGGCAAATAGCTTAGGTGGAGAGAAATTCTCTGAATCATAGTTGTAATTCCAAAAGACCAATTCAACAGGTGAAAACACGAAGAACTTCATAAAGACACCATTGATTTTAAGAGAGTTGCACAAAATGCTTATATGAGATTACTTTTCACAAGCTAGAATTTACTTGGGCAAGACTCTTTCCACAAAGGGCAAACGTCCAGTCTGGTGGACCCCAGCCATTAACAAACTTTACAATAAGAGGAGAAAGCTATTACATGATAGAACAAAATCCATAAAAGGGAAGTCACCCCTGATCATTATTAGTAAAAAAATACAAGCACTCATAAAATCAACTAAGGCCAATTTTGAGAGAAAAATTGCCATGGATTCAAAGGACAATCATAAGGCCTTTTTCAGCTATGTTAGGAACCTGGGTGGAAACTCCCAGATATGCTCAGAATTAGTCCAAAATGATACAAAAATCACTGAACCCACAGACATTGCCAACATACTGGCAGACAGGTTCAGTGCAAACTTCACCCCTCTCCCCTAAAGGAGAGATAACTATCCCAGCTGAGTGTAGCCTCCCGGACATCTCAAATGTGCAGGTGAAAGCTGGACTCTCTAAAGCTAAAAACACAGCATCAATGGGACCGGATGGTGTCCCCGGCTGTGTGCTACATGAGCTAAATGAGGAATTAAACCCGCACATAAGGCAGCTGTTTAATCTCAGCCTTACCACAGGATACGTGCCCAAGGAGTGGCGTCACGGCAACTGTGGTCCCACTCCACAAAGGCGGCCTCTATGGACCCTGGTAATTACCGCCCATAAGCTTAACAAGTCTAGTCTGCAAAGCTATGGAGAGGATCATAATGGAGCTCATAAACAAAGATATAGGGACTTGCAGACATTGGACCTGACCCAGTTTGGCTTTGTCAAGGGAAGATCATGCCTTTTGAACTTGGTCGACTTCTTGAAACAGTCACCAAGGCCATTGATGAGGAAAGGCAGTCCATACAGCCTACCTTGACCTTGCAAAGGCTTTCGACACAATACCCCACTCGGGTATTGTAGAAAAACTTACCAGCTTAAATGTAAACCCATATGTCACAAGATGGGTTGCAAACTGGCTTAAGGACAGAACCCACAGGGTTAGAGTTGCTGGCGCTGTGTCAGACTCCAAGCCGGTCACAAGTGGTGTCCCACAGGGCTCGGTCCTTGGCCCCTATTGTTTGGCATCTACTTCTCAGAAGTACAGGCCAACATGGGAGGACTTTGGCTGACAAAGTTTGCAGATGACTGCAAACTGGGCCATAGTGGAAAGTGCATCGGACACGGATATCCTTCAGAAGGGACTCACGGAAACAGATAGCTGGTGCCAGAGCCATGGCCTGAAGTTAAACGCCAAAAATGTATAGTCATACCCTTCGGGAAAAACAAGGCAACCCCAAGCTACCATATAGGTGGCAATCCACTAAGCACAGAAGAGGTTATCAGGGACCTAGGGACCCAGGTTGACAGTGGCCTTTCTTTTGACACTCACATTGCTAAAGTGGTTAGAAAGACCTTCTACATTGCCCACCTGATCATGAAGGGATTCACATCCAGATCTAGTGAGGTCATTGTTCCCTGTACTCTTCACTTATCAGACCAATGATCGAGTACAATGCCCCATTCGGGATGTATCTCACCCGACATCTGCAGCAATTGGAGAGACCCCAAAAGTTCCTCACCAAAAGGATAAAGGGACTCCAAAATCTGTCATATGCTGCCAGATTGAAGAAACTCCAGCTCTATTCAGTCGCATACCATCTGCTCAGAGGTGACATGTGCCTGACATACAAGGCCATGTCCAACCCGAATTAATGGACATGCTCCACCTCAAAAAATCCAAATCCACCAAAACCACTAGAGCAAGCGACTTAAACCTTAGCACGGATATAAATAGGACGTGCTGGAGGGATAGATTTATCACTCAGAGACTCCCTATGCTGTGGAATAAAATCCCGGTCCATGTGAGGCAGAGCACCTTGCTGACTCTGTTCAAGAGAAATCTAGACCTGTGGATGGGAGATCGTAGGTTTACCCCGGGAATCATATCTGTGTCACTGCTGGACAGAGGCACAACAAACTAATGGGCACAGTATTTTTTCATATAAGGGGTGGCATAAGCCACAAAAATGTGGGCTAGGCTTATAAATGCCTTAGGGCAGATAGCCTAGTATAAACCTATGAACCTATGAACCTAAGGCTGGCACAGTATCTTACAACAAATTACTGTTTTACTTCAGATCATTCCAGATTCTAACCCAAAACATTCCATTCAACAGCACTAACTATGGAATATCCATCAACCAGTCAGTGAGGAGCTGTAAAGAATTTTCTGGTAGAAACTTTTGTCTTGCCATGCCTGGTGGAAGGGTAAAAGGGGTGTGACTTTGTTATTAGTGTAAGTGGGTACTGAGCAAAATCACTGCCACTTTAGTGAAACAACTCTAATTATTAAAAAGTAAACAAAACAATTAGGAGGGAGGCAGCATTTTAATTTATATGTGGCAATGTCATACCTTAAAGTGAAGTTAGAAGCAGAGCCATCTTGGACACTTTTCCCTGATTTCAGATTGCGGATTTACTTGCCTGTTGTTTTTCCTTCAGTCCAGACTATATTGTTGTACTACTTTACTATTTGCTTGCACTCTCCTTAGTGCAGAATTCATTTTGCTTACAGAGAATTACCACTACAGACTTTTATTGGTGCTGGGAAAAGGCAGTTAGCAATGTATAAAATATAAATAAATAAATAAACGTTCTGTTAGTATAGTTTTCAGAACAAAGTTTACAATGTATACTTCACCAAGCAAAGCTTTCCCTGTCAGTGGTGAGTTCTAGTATCTCAGGGTTGTTCACGTTTGACAGAATGTTCTCAGATGCTACCCTGCCAGCTGAGGTAATTCCAGCCCAGTGAAGCAGCTATTGATTTAGTCGGTGAATCACAATGGTTCCCACCCTCATCAGTATTTAGGGCAATCTGTACAGTTTTCTTCCAACTCTGATCTAGATATTGTCAGAAGTGCAGGCTTTTAATCCTGTAGTCTGCAAGTCTAATCTATGGGAGAACTTCCTTTGACCTTTCTTGTGGTTGTTTCGTAGCATTTTCCTGTTCTCCTTCCCTTTTGTTTTCCTTTTGGCTGTTAGCCAAGTGAGATTATTACTAATGCTATGTTACTTTAATTAGAAATTAACTAACTAAATAAATAAAACATTCTAGAAAAGAAAGAATTGTGAAATGATGCATTAGTCTATAACACACAGGAGGCATCCCATCCAATAGCAGATTATTGCAGCAACTATTTATTTAAAAATAATAATAAATAGAAATTTCTCTCTCTCTCTCTTGATATATATACATATATATATATATATATATATATATATATATATATATATATATATATATATATATATATATATACACATGTAAAGATTTACCTCAATTCATCAAAATCCCATATTATTGAATCTTACTTTGTCGACACTCAATATATCAAACACCCACTTCATCAAAGCAGTGGAACAATGAATATCTTCCCAGGGTAAGTAACCACTTACCCAAAAAGCAACAAAACCCAAACCACACCATCCCTAACTCACCCACACGTATGCCAACTCCGAGTTTGCACTACATTTGGGAAAAGGGCAAAGTTCACAGTCTCACACAACAGGTTACTTACCTTGGGAAGATCTTCATTGTTCCATTACTTCGATGAATTGTAAGTTCAATATTTTCAATGTTGACAAAGTGGATTCGATAATATGGAATTTTGACAAACCGAGGTAGACCCATATATAAATATATGTAGGCTGGCCTTACACATAGGAAAACAAGGCAACCACCTAGGATGTCATGCTTGTAGGGGCACTCTTTTACTATTTGTTTATTTTTTAGGACAAAGCTTAAAAAGAATAAATAAAGAAGTAGATATTTAAAGCCTCCTGAAAGAAAATGCACACAAGGAACATCAGACACTCCAGGGGGTCAGTGCTCTAGCTGACTTGACATTCAAGTTACATTGCATTAGCTTAAGCATTGCAGGATCACATGAGTAAAAGCCTCACAGAATTCAAATATAGGTGAGAAGCCACATGAGGAGTTTATTTGTATGTTTTATCCAAGTGTGACAAGTCCCAAGAAGCTTGAATCTGTATTGCCTGACTTTACTGACTGTTAATTAAAAAAATAATAATAATGAGGGACAGAGATAAAAATTAGGACCATTCTTCATATTTATGGATAGAATTGAGAGGATTGATGCAGTCACATATCTCAAAGGATCAGATGTTTGCAGAATGTCCAGATTTTTGCTTCATATTTTTGGTCTTTATGAGAAAAGGAGGCACTGCCAGCACAGCTAGCTGGAATATTCTAAATAATCATATGTAATTTGTGAATATCAACATGATTCATATGCTTGTGTTACAAATGTATTGGAATTGTGTGTCATTTAAGATGGTTTGTACAGACGTGTGCTGAAGAGATATGTTGTAGAGCACTCATCTTAGAGATGTGTCCACAGTGTACTCTACTGGAAGAGAACAGAAATGTACATAAACTATTGTAAATGTGTAAACATATATTTTAACAGTGGAAACTGGAACATAGAAGGTTAACTTGCAAAAGTTCAGAAAAATAGTTGAAATTAAATTATTGTATATCTACGCCGTAAAAGATAGTTTCAATGCAGCAAGGAGACAGGATATCAAAAACTAGGGAGCCTTCTGCGTTGTCTTGTAACTGTTTTACTGTTCTATTTCTTCCAGCAACTGAAACATCTGAGGGCTATGTATTTTCACAGGGAGATGCTAAATGCTGGCAGTTTCTAGCAATGGTGGTTTAGCTTGGGAACTAAAGTCAGATGACAAGAAGTGATGTCATCCTGCAAGCTAATCCAGCAGTAATATTTGAAATATTAATTTAGGAACTATGAGAGAGACAGGGCATTTTTTATTTTTATCTTTGACTTGACAGCATCAGTTGGAAGACCCACTCACCACTATTGTCTTGCCTGGCTTTGGAAGTAAGTTAACTAGAGTACAGTAATTTCTCTTAGATACAGACAGGAATATAGTGAAGTATAGCTTAGCTGTTTTCTTTATTTATTTGAGACTGTCCTGCAATGTTGTTTTAAGTTTTCCTGTGATTTTAAACTCTGATGTTACTGTGTTTATTCACTGAGTATTTTCTTTTTCTTTTATTATTTATTATTAAATATATTTACACCTATCATTGTGGCTGACATTTGTGAGACATATTTAAGTTCAGGGAGTATTGGCATATTTATTTGGTGACACTGTGGGCCACTTCTAATAGCCTTGCTCTTGGTCAAACTACCATTTGTATTGATAGTAACATAACACAGTAAGATTGGACACCCTTTGTTAAGGGCCTTAAAGTAGCTAATAAGGAGTGACTGGTGGCAGGGGAAACTACCGTATAGTCTAGGAAGAAGGAGGCATAGCTAGTAAACCTGTGCCAGCCTTTCCCAGATGTGTGTGTGTGTGTGTGTGTGTGTGTGTGTGTGTGTGTGTGTGTGTGTGTGTGTGTGTGTGTGTGTGTATAACTCAAACCTCAAAGAGTGTGTGTGTCAGCTACTTGGGCAGGGACACAAAGCACTGGTTGGACAGAGAGAGTGCTGGAGGCCTTGGCTTGGTCACTCAGCTGAGATCTGAGCTCTATAGCTGTGCCAGTGGGGAGTCTTACTGGAGATCTGAAGAAGGATAGAGAAACCAGCCCCAGACTAACTGTGGTCTCTGTGGGCTCTTGAGGGAAATTGCACTTTATGCAGAGAGCTGCATCTGGAAATACTGTGTGTGTACCTGTCATCCTCCCAGTGTGTATGTCCACCACTGTTGCCAGTGGTTAGGATTCAGGCTCCTTGATTACTGAGGCAGTAGTGGGCCGTCACAGTCTTTTTCTCATAAAATTTGTGGTTTTCTGGCAAATTACTAAATCATGACATACATTTGAGGTTTCAGCTTCATATCCTTCAGGAAATGCTTGCTAATACAAATTATGTTAGTCTAGCAACTTTCTAAGTTCATAAGCATACTATTTAAAATCTGCCCCTATTTTGGGGCGTTTGTCTCCCCATTATTGTAGGTGTTGTTCAGGTTTCTTGTGCCTAGAGGTTGAGAGGTATGAATGCAGTGTTGGTGAGGTAACTGTTATTGCTTTTTTTACAATAATTCTGGCAGTGATTAACCAGTTATTTTGGGCAATATTTATAGCTTTGTGATTTGTGTGGTCAGTTGAGATGAAAGGAATCATGTCATGAAATAAGTACCATTACTATTTTTACAATGATGCTGGCAGAGATCAACCAGATAGTTTTGGCTGCATTTTTATGACTTTGTGATTTATGTGGAGCAACTTGAATTGCAATACTTTAATATGTAGAAACTTGTTTTGTGGACTGTGTAGGTGAAATGATAATTGCACTGCCATCAGACATTGTGGCTATAACTGCTGGGTGGGAGAGTTGGGTTGGCTGGATGAACGTAACTGGCTCTCTTGTCTTTACTCAGTTTAAACAGTCAATTTCTAGCACTGAAGAAATTGTGAGCTTTTGTGAGAAGTAAGATGGACTGCTTAACTGGGCACCTGATACACAGAGAAAGAGTAGGTATAACTTCTGTTGCTGCCAATTGCAGAAGAAAATACTATTTGCTTATTATTTTGTGATTATGTGAAGCAATGTGCAATATTTTAATGTGTGGCAGTTGTTTGTGTAGAGAAAAGGTGACATACATTACAAAGGCATCTTCTTTAATCACACTCAGACAACTGAATTGTACACAGAAGTGGCTATAACTACTTTTCTGGATGAAAGAAACTGATCCTGTTGTCGCTGACTCAGTGTAGCAGTCATCTCTCAAAGAATAAGGGATAAATACATCAAGGAATACCCTAACCTTCTGAACTTCTGGGGACTGGTGCCCCCCACACACTAAAGCTGTATAACTGGATTTTGACATGGGCTTTGTTGCTACTCCCAGAACCCCAACTAGTCTAAAACCAGCCCACCTCATGGGTGTACACAGAAGGTCATTGTACTTGTATGGGAGAATGGTGACTATTAGAGGTTCTAAAATATAAGTGTCAGACAACTGTCAAAATTAATTTCTGTATTTCAGAATTATTCCTGGGTAAGCTAGTCCAGAAAACATGTTTGTATTTTGTGAAAAATAGGTACAGCAGCAGTATGTTGCAAGTTTGGATGGATCTTATAATTCTGTATTGTTATAAAATAAATGAATTTTATAGCACATTGCTTGCCTAGGGGAATCAGTTAGAAACATGTTATTACAAGATCTGTAATTAATGCAAAATTAGTGAAGTCACGAGAAACAGCATAGTTTATGAGAACATGCTAAAATGTAACAAGTTTTCGTAGTTTCAGAATGATGATTGCATTATTCTGCTGTTAATTTAAAATATGAATTATGGTTAGAATATTCTAGAAGTCGCTACATGACAGGGCTAGTGCCTTGTTTCATGTAGGTACATCTGCTAAGTTAAAAAATGAGTTAGATTTCATATTATGTGTAACCTCAGCTTGCTGCCATTCTATTCTGAACAATAAATGTCTTACCTTAAACTGCTTTAATGTCTTAGCGGGTTTATAATGACAGAATTAATTAGGAACCAGTTAGCAATAATGAGTCAAAGCCAGTTTTTCTAAAAACAGCCTAGCATATTACTTCATCTGCCAGTAAAATTGATGACACAGATGAGAATGGGAAGCAGAAGCAAGAGGGAAAGAAAAGGCATTGCTCTTCTTTGACTAACCAAGAATACATACTGAGACATCTTGGAAGGATCAATGTGGTTAAGCTAGAGACAGCAGACATTGGCTCACAAAAGTATGTTTTTTTACCAAATGAATTTACAGTCAGGTACCAGATTCTGTTTTTTTCTTGTCAGATCCCTATTATGTGAGTTTATCTTTGCTCTGCAATGACTGAGGAAGTTTTACAGGGAGTTTCTCTTGAGGTAAGATAAGCAGTTAATAAATCAATGTGTTTCAGTCTTAGAGATTATTAATGGCATGCTGCATAACTTAATTCATCAAATCATGAAATGCTATGTATAACAGGAGCAAAAGAGAAAAAAATCAAATCTTTCTGATAAATGTGCAATCTTATGATTCTCAGAAACTGTCATGTTCTACAGACAGGGCTCTTTTGCCATTATATCTGTTATGACAAGAAATTTTTAAAGCGTAACTTTTGTGCAGTATGGCTTGTTATGAAATTGTTAAAAGTCTAAAAGCAGTAGTATGTGTGAACATTTCACATTGTCTTTGTTATTCTGAGTTGCCCAATGAAGGGAAATGAAAATATGTCATGATTTAAAATAGAAGGCAATATTCTGCCACTCTACATGCAAGAGAACTGTTCTGATAAGCACAGACTATATTCCACTTAGTTCCAGTGCATGTGCTATAAATCCTAAAGCTCCAGGCAGAATCATTCAGACTATCTGTTTTACATAGAAAAAGATGTTTTGCAAAATGCCTTCACATATATGTTGCATTATGTGTTCTGAAAACCAATGCTCTGTTCTTCAGGCTGCCTACTTCAGCAAGGGGAAGAAAAAATACCCAAGTAGAGACTTTCATTTTAATAACCTTTTCTTTTTTTTTTTTTACAGATTTTATGTGTAGTAACGTTTAAAATGGTCACATATAATTAGGTTTTAATTCCAAAAGTTGTTGTGGTACAAAGTAAATATTAAAGCTAACAAAAATCTTCTCTTCCGGGTTATCAGTTATTCACATAATGTGAAACCATTTTAATGTAATGACTTCCAGATGTTGGCAGAATGCATTGCATATTTGTAGCAGTTTATCTTACCAGCAAATTTTCATGAGCTTATAAGAAAATTAATCTCACAGGTGGTTAAATGTGACATTCCAGGATGTTAAATTTAACTTAGACAATCTTACAGTGTGGATCTTTAAACTTTTAAGTTGTCATACTTAATGGTAAAAATCAGCAGTAATGTCTGAAGTGAGACTCAACCTACTAGGACTTGTTAGCACAATGTTTTTATTTTCAGGCATGGGAAAATGCACATTGCATTACATTAAATGGTTAATTAATGAATTTGGATCCATTTTACAAGACTGTTGCAGGACATTTCTGTGCACATGTGTTCATCCTCTCCCATAAATTAACAGAGACAAATTTAAAGATTATGAAAGTATTTTTTTTTTTTGGCAGGGGGGTTATTTCATACTTTTTTAAGGTTTCATAAAGAAAAAGTTAATTACTGAGTAACGTCTTTCAATGAAATTTGAGCCACATAATTTAATTGCAAAAATGCATACACATGACTAAGTTATTAATGACATAAAATTGGCTCCCTATTGAAATGCCAGCACTCAAAATGCCAAGTGTCAAAAAGCCAAAAAAAAAAAAAACAGACTAAAAACGCAGGAGAAAGGCAAATCTTGAAAATCACTCTTTTCCTTAAGACTTCTTTTAGTGGGAGGGGGAGCCAGCCATGAACCCTCTGAACCCTCCCCTGCCCCCCAAGTTTATATATGCAAACCCTGAGATCGCCATACATCAGAGAAAAGGGAATATTCCAAGGAATTGCATGTCAGACTTGGCATATGCAATTCCACTCTTTTGGCCATTCAGTCTCTGAGTTTTGGGACTTACTCTAGCAGGTACCAACATTTGAAATGATTATCCACAACTTCAGAGACATTCAAAATATGTTTCTCTAAAATATTATGAATCTGCAATGTGTGAAATGTTGAGTTTATAAGTATTAAATGGTACATCAAAATGTTTTCTCTGTTCTTAAAAATGCAATAAAGAAACAAGCAGTGCTTTTGCATGTCTAAAGGACCCTGGATATGCAGAACCCACTATCTTGAAATCTGTTGCATTTTCAGTGAGGAGAAAACTCGGAATATTCAGATTTTTCTTGAAAAAAATGTGATTCTTCCAGACTGCATTTGTTGGAAAAATATTTAGCACCAGAGCTACATATTATGCACTAAAACATTAGTTGAACATTCTAGTTACACAAATGGCAATTTCAGGGATTTAAAACATGAACATCTTAAGTCATGTCACTCGGCATGCTCATAGACCAGATTGATTTAAGCAGTATTAATGTGAGAAAGAAAATATGCAAATGTAAATTCACAGTTGCATAAGATATTCTTTGGTAAAAGCTGTTCTGATCTATGTCACATTTTCATATTGTTATAAGGTAAACATCATATGTGAACTGGAGTCAACAGTAAATTTATTAGTTAATTAGCATTAGAAGAGGAGCATGTTTGCTTATACACGTGGATAGTATCAAACACAGTCTTTTTCCTATATGCTTTCACAGGGTGGCAATGTTAAGACAAGACAGGTATTTCTCCAGAACTATGTAGAAGTTAATTACATACTACCTATAGCAGATACTTTACTGATCTCTGAGTGTATTGAAAAACAATCATGGTTTAACGCATAAGGCAGACAAAAGGCTACATTTTAGCAAATCAGTAATAAATGAAAAAAACAAAGAATTGAAATAGGAAGAAACTTTGTAAGTTCACAGGTTCAAGGTGTATACAGGGACAGGGACCTTTATAAGCCTAGCCATGCATCCCAATTGTATCCCTCATATTTTATGAGCCTTAGAGGTTATTTTATGGAGTATATGTAAGCTAGAGTTTGATTTGTAGACTGTGTCTGTCCATATGAGACATGATGCTTGACCTAGGGTGAATTTCTTATTTCTCGCCACTGGACCAAGTTACTCTTGAATAGGGATGGAGAAGAACTCTACTTTACATCAATGGCTAGCCTGTTCTAGAGGAGTGGAATTCTTTGAGACACATGCCTGTCCCACCGACATGTCCTATTTATGTTAAAGCAAGGTTCAAGTCAGTAGATGAAGTAGATCTGATGTTGCTGGTTTTGTCGATGTGCCAAAGTTCTATTAGAGTGGGATACAAGGATGCCTTGTATGCAAAGCACAGATCTCCTTTCAGCAGTCTGTAGACACTCCTGTTGCTGCATGTCAATGGTCCAGTACAGACTGAAGGGGGTGGTATATTCAATGATCGATCTGATGAGGGCTGAATACAGCAGACTGATGACCTCCTTGGGCCTAGATGCCATGTCCTTATAAGCTGAGTAGCATTGAATGATTTCCTTACTACCTTAGATACATATTGGTTGAAAGCAAGGTTACTATCTACATATGTACTCAAATACCTGACTACTGGGTCCACTCTTAGGGATATATTGTCAATAAGTTAACTTCCTAGGAATGCCAACTTCCCAAAGCATACTATTATACATTTCCTGGCATTGAGTATTAAGCTGCGGTTTTGGCACCAGTCATTTGTCTGCGTTAGTCCTTCCTATAGAGTGTTAGTGTCTTGGAGAATTTAATGACTGCTCCTACTTTGCAGTCATCTGCAAACTTGATCAGCCAAAGGCCTTTGACATTGGCATTGACTTCCAAAAAGCAAAGCCAAAAAAAGGCAGGCCCAGAACAGCACACTGAGAAACTTTGCTAGTGACCAGCCTTTTTGTAGAAGTGATCTCAACTATCCTAACTTCCTGGGTCTTATTTGAGAGCCATTTGGCTATCCAGTGGGTAACATAGGGGTTAATGCCTAATTCTGTGAGTTTGTTTACAGTGCCTGAATGGGGTAATGTATCAAATGTCTTCACCAGGGCAAGGTAGGAAGTATGTACTGTTTTGCTCTCTTCCATTGCCTTGGTGAAGAAGTTCACCAGGATGGGTAGGCATGATCTGCCTTTGACAAAGCCATAATGTGTTGAATCTGGTATCTGAAGGTTTTCTAAGTATTATTAATTACATCCAGGATAATTATTTCCATGGCTTTGCATGTGAGACTAGTCAGACTTATGGTTCATACTTCCCAGGGTCCATTGATGGACTGCCTTGTGCCAGAGGCATAACCATTGCAGTCCTTCAGTCAGGTAACACAAACTCAGTCTAGATGCTATAGTTAAATAGTGACTCCAAAGGTCCAGAGACATCATGCTTTGGGTTACTTAGAAGGCATCCCAGGATATTATCAGAGCCCATTGACGTAGTGTTCTTGGCCTTGGGGAGCATATTTAGGATCTGCTTCCTAGGGATACTTGGTATTACTTGGGGGACAGCCAGGAGGGAGGGGGTAAATTGGAGCTGGGTTTGCCTGAGAGTACATCCTAACTGTTACTGTGTTTGCTGGGGTCACAGCATTGATTTTTATTTTGAAAGAGACAGCTTTATGGTCTGACCTTACCAAAGAAGACACTACATGGGAGGAGGGTATAGGATTCTTCTGTATTTGTGAGTACCAGATCCAATATATTTGCAACTGTATTGAGAAAATGGACTAACTGTTCTGTGTTTACAGAGTCCAGGAGTCTCTGGACCTACACATTTGTGGCCATGTAGGATTCCCAGTGTATAGAGGGGTAGTTAAAGTCTCCCATGAATATGGTATTTGGTTGAATGGTAGGTGTCTCCAGTAGGTCTAAGTATGAGCTGAGGGCCTTTATAAGCCTAGCCAAACATTAAAGGAGTATATGTAAACTAGGGCAAGATTTATAGGCTGTCTTTGTCCATTAGACATGATCTACCCTTGATGAAACCAAACTGGGTTGGATCCAATGATTGAAGGTTTTCTGTGTCCTTATTAATAATTTCCATTATATTTCTTTCCATGGCTTTGCACATGAGAATAGTCAGACTTATGGGTCTGTAGTTCCTGGGGTCCATTAATCACCCAGCCTTGTGCATTAGGATGACTGCTGCAATTCTCCATTCACATGGCACAAATCCTTTCTGGAGGCTATGATTAAGCAGTGACTCCAGTGGTGCCTAATAGGCCATGTTTCACACTATTTAGGAGGCATCCTGAGATGTTATCAGGGCCCATTGATGCCGTTTATTGGTCTTAGTGGGCACATCTAGGACATACTCCCTAGTGACAGTTGGGGGTTTGATTGCATTTGCCAGGGTGGAGAGAGGGGTAAAACTGGAGCTGACTTTGTCAGCTAGAAGATTTGCTATTTCTTCTAGCTCTATGTAGTTGGATCCAGACATAGGTAAAGAAAGCCTTGTGGTTGTTCTTTACCTGGGAGGCTATCTTTATCTCAAATTTGACTTTAGTAGATTTAATTTCATCTTAGTTGTTTGTTTAGATTGATTTGAGGGCTTTTATCATGCTGGGGGTAGCAATTCCTAATGCTAGCTATGACTTATTTTCTTTTATTGTACCTTTATGTTTGCATTCCATCAGAGAGGTTTGTTTTTTCTTGACTTAGTTCTGTGCTTATATCAAGCAGACATTGCTATCTCCATACATTTATTGACATGACTGTACAGGGTTTCTGTGCACAATTCCTTATAGGTGTCTGTGTTCCCAGGGTTTGAGGGAGCTTGAAACTTTGACAGGTTATCACTTAGCCTTAGAATAGTTCCTAATTGCTACAGGGCTAGCTGGGGTAGCAGTACTGACCTTGCCATAGAGGACACTATTTTGATGATACAGCATTCTCCCACATTTGTTAGTACCAGGTGGAGCATGTTTGTACCCCAGTGGGTGTATTGACCATCTGGTCCAAAGTGTTTGCATTTATAAAGTCCAGGAATCACCATTTTATATTGGGGTGGTTGAAGTCATTCATGAATATTGTATGGGTTCAATTATGAGGGCCTCCAGTTAGTGCAAGTATGAGTTATGGGTTTCTTGGGTCATAGACCATGATCTATAGCTTGCAAGGATGTGACGTGAAACTTTTCCAGTGGAAATCTGGACCTGAAGCTGTATCATCCTTTTTGAATAGTCTTGAGGTAACTTAGTTGTTGATATAAATTGCGACACCTCCATCTTTGGTCCCTGCTTGTGCAGTACATTGTCTGAATTTGTGGAAGGCATTATATCCTCTGCACTGCCTGGGTGCTCTCTATGGCTTTAAGCAATGTTTCACTAACTGCACATATGTCCACATTCTGCCTGCACTGCCATGTTGCTCTCTGTGGCTTTAAGCCATGTTTCAGTAACTGCAATTATGTCTACATTCTGCCTGCACTGCCATGGTGCTCTCTGTGGCTTTAAGCCATGTTTCAGTAACTGCACATATGTTCACATTCTGCCTGCACTGCCATGGTGCTCTCTGTGGCTTTAAGCCATGTTTCAGTAACTGCACATATGTCCACATTCTGCCTGCACTGCCATGGTGCTCTCTGTGGCTTTAAGCCATGTTTCAGTAACTGCACATATGTCCACATTCTGCCCGCACTGCCATGGTGCTCTCTGTGGCTTTAAGCCATGTTTCAGTAACTGCATATATGTCCACATTCTGCCTGCACTGCTATGGTGCTCTCTGTGGCTTTAAACCATGTTTCAGTAACTGCACATATGTCCACATTCTGCCTGCACTGCCTTGGTGCTCTCTGTGGCTTTAAGCCATGTTTCAGTAACTGCACAGATGTCCCTATTCTGCCTGCACTTCCACGGTGCTCTCTGTGGTTTTAAGCCATGTTTCAGTAACTGCATAGATGTCCACATTCTGCCTGCACTTCCACGGTGCTCTCTGTGGCTTTAAGCCATGTTTCAGTAACTGTACAGATGTTCACATTCTACCTGCACTGCCAGAGTGCTCTCTATTGCTATAAGCCATGTTTCAGTAACTGCACAGATGTCCACATTCTGCCTACACTGCCATGGTGCTCTCTGTGGCTTTAAACCATGTATCAGTAACTGCACATATATTCACATTCTGCCTGCACTGCTATGGTGCTCTCTATGGCTTTAAGCCATGTTTCAGTAACTGCACGTATGTCCACATTCTGCCTGCACTGCCATGGTGCTCTCTGTGACTTTAAGCCATGTCTCAGTAACTGCACATATGTCCACATTCTGCCTGCACTGCCATGGTGCTCTCTGTGGCTTTAAGCCATGTCTCAGTAACTACACATATGTTCACATTCTCCAGAGTGAGGTGAGCCTGAAGGGAGTGGAACTTCTTGTTTAGGCTCCTGGCATTGAGAAGTAACACCTTTAGATTCCAGTGGGTTGGATTTGCTGTGTTGGAAGGTTTGGCAGTTTGTCATTACCTTGAAAAAGCACTACGGGGGACAACAATGTTTTAGCCAGTATTCAAAGCCTAGAGGGGATAGGCATAGACCATCCTTGGCAAAGCATCATGTTCTGCTGACCATAGCCTTCCATCCTGACAAATGTTATGCCACCTTAGAATGACACCAAAAACTAAGCCAATTACTGAAGTCAATCATCTTTTGTTCATATTATGGCATCATCCTTCATGAAGGTAGAATGCTGCTTAATGCTAGGCATAAGTCTGAGACACATAGTATGAGAGCTCCATAATGTCTCTCTTTATATAGTCCATGGAGATATGTCACAGGTCAACTACACCCACAAGGACTATGATGGGGCCATACTTGTACTTGTGGTCTAATGACTTGAGTGCATGGGTGATTTGGTGGATGCTGCCCCTTGATAGACAAGTGCCCATCATTGTCTCTTTATGCAGCCTGGTGATTGGGACATTTGTATGTCTCACAATGGAGTCTCCCATAATTAAAATATTCTGGGTGGTGTGTTGTCTTGCCCTATGGGCTTTGTAGTTCAGGCTCCAAAGGGTATGGCTATATGTGTTGTGTTGAATGTTGTTTTGGTGGAGTGCTTTTGGAGTTGTTGAGGATAATGTTTGTAGGACAAATTCCAGGAAGGTCTTTGGGCTTTGGGAAGGTTGTTTTTAAGTTTTCTCAGCATTTTTTGGCCTATGTGTTGGGTCAATACTATGTGTGCTGGGTGTAATGCTTACATTACCAATAACCTGTTATTTTGAGTCCTTTAGTGTGAGAGTCTTGTCTTCAGTGACATTGTGTAATTACGTCTCTCACATTTTGTATCTGTTTCTCTAAGGATTAGTTGGTTGTCAGTAAATATAAGACCATTCCTTTATTTGTCTCAGGAAGTCTGTCTTTACCAAGTTGGTGTCAGAGAAATTTGGAAAGAGCACATCCATGTTGTCAGGTCTTTTTCAGGTGAACTACAAAGCAATGGTACAGAAGGCTAACTTGGATGCTGTGGAGGTAGAAGCTAGGCTATGTATGATTGAATTCATGTGACAATGCTTCTCAGTTCACAAACAAGTTGCTCTTTGCACAACTCAGTACTGGGTAAAGTTACATTACATGGAAAATTTAGTTTCAAAGCGCCTGTATCTATTCATAGCATTGCTAAACACCACTGCATGGTGAGCAGCAGAATTTATAGACTCAAAGAAAAGTGACTAAACCAATTAAAAAGAACTCTGGCCAATGAAGCAATCTCACTAGACCATGACATATTTCTACTGCCACTAAAATTGCAGTCCCGGACGTTTTTTTTTAGATATTTCTATCTTTTCAGGTCCCACTCTGTTCTACTTATTTATTTAGAGATTTAGTTATAATAATGTTGAATGAGTGAACATTTAGGAATATTTTAGGAATCCACAGTATAAAGGGACAATGAGGCAACCAGGCACTTCGTATTTCTTCTTCTACATAAAACTGTTTATTCACAAGCAAACAATGGTAAATGCTTTCACTAAATAGCTTCCTCAGACCAATACAAAAACATGAATTAACTCCATTTAAGGAAATTCAAATATCTATTAACCAATCACACATAATCCTAGCTCACTTCAATTAAAATAGATTTAAAGGCATATAGAGATGTATAAAAACATTGCACTTAATTCATGTATTATATTAACTATATATAAAAATATATAAATATATATTAACTATATATAAAATGCATCAAAATATTGACTTATATAAAAACAAACTTATATGAAGACATTAACTTATATAGACAACAGTAACTTATATAGACAGTTATACAAGTTAATGTCTTCATATAGCAATAACCCACGCCTGGGTGTGGGTAATGCTGGATTTACCCACGGTTGGCGTGGTTTGGTCCTGAGGGACCAAACAAAGCCAATCGTGGGTAAATACAGCATTACCCACACCCAGAAGTGGGTTATTACTATTATACCATGACATTATTTAAGAAAAGAAACTATTACTTTTCTTAAATAATGACATAGTATAATGCCTGTTTACTGCCCTTCCGCAGATGTCTGGCATCCACGGCAGTTCTGATGTACTGTGCGCCTGCGCAGTACATCAGAGCTGTGGGCAAAAGCAACGGAGAAAGCAAGATCTCTGTTGCTTTTTTTAGCTATGTTAAATGGGTTTAACATAGCGAGACAGTTTAAAATAAGCAACGGAGATGTCCGTTGCTTATTTTAAAACTGTCTCGCTATGTTAAACCCATTTAACATAGCGAACAGTAAAAAGCAACGGAGATCTTGCTTTCTCCGTTGCTTTTTTAAACCTGTTCACTATGTTAAATGGGTTTAGCATATGAGACAGCTTTAAAATAAGCAACAGAGATCTCCGTTGCTTATTTTAAAGCTGTCTCGCTATGTTAAACCCATTTAACATAGCGAGACAGTGTTTTAAAAATAGAGTTATACTAATGGAAAAAAGTCCGGACGACCGGACCTTTTTCCATTAGTATAACTCGATTTACAATGTGCACGCTGGCCAATCAGCGTGCATGTTTTGGGGGAGTCATGGTATAATATATAAGTTTATGTTTTTATATAAGTCAATATTTTGATGCATTTTTTATATATATAGTTAATATATATTTATATATTTTTACATATAGTTAATATAATACATGAATTAAGTGCAATGTTTTTATGCATCTCTATATGCCTTTAAATCTATTTTAATTGAAGTGAGCTAGGATTATGTGTGATTGGTTGATAGATATTTGAATTTCCTTAAATAATGGAGTTAATTTATGTTTTTGTATTGGTCTGAGGAAGCTATTTAGTGAAAGTGCTTACCATTGTTTGCTTGTGAATAAACAGTTTTATGCAGAAGAAGAAATATGAAGTGGCTGGTTGTCTCGTTGTCGCTTTATACTGTGGATTACTGTTTATAGTACTGATTGGCAATGGTACATTTATCCTTGGGTGTACCATTTGTGTGGTTTCTTTCTAATATTTTAGGAATATTTAATTGATAATTTATACTACTATTGCATACAAAGGTATATAGTACACTATTGTTGCATTATTTAAATTTCTGATTAACAGAAGAGGATTATTACACTTTTATGTAGTAATGGGGAGTAGTTTTAAATGGCAAATCGATTAATAGTATCTTATTAATTTTGACATATATAATATTATAATAATTATTTGTAAGTCATGATAGATTTTGGCTAGTTTTTTGACAAACTTGCAGGTATTGGTAGGTAGCTAGATAGTATAGTAGTTTGTCTATCTGATAGGCAAACTATGAACTTTGGTATCCAGGGTAGGATGTGTTTTATTAGCAATACATTCAGTTATAGTATATTTCTCTTTGTTTTTGTTACTTAAGAGTTTTAGTGGTTTAGTTTGTAGAAATGAAGAATTCAAAAAATGTGGAATGTTAAGACAATGTTACAGGAATGCATTAGAGTCTAATATATGGTAGATAATGTCTTTTAAAAGAAATATTTTTAAATACACAATATGTATAATTTTAATCTATTATCTATTAATGTAAATAAACTAAATAATGGCAACAAAAAGAAATCATTAATGAGATATCTAAAATTAAATAGAGGAAACATATTCTTGCAAGAGACTCACTTGATAGATAAAGCTATATACCATTTAAATAATTTAGGTTATGAAATGTTATCATCCACTCCTTTTAACAAAGTGAGGATAGGAACTGCTGTACTTTGGAGAAAATCTACTATAATGCCTAAGGTCATGGTATCTGTTAATGATCCCAAAAAATGTATACATATGTAATAAATCTAATGGGAAACTCTATACACTAGTTACTTTTTACCAGATTCCTGGAATACATGTAAGAGTGACGAAATATGACCTAAACTTAATACAAAGTCATTGGAAGGGTAGTTTAATTTTAGTAGTGGATTTTAACTGCATATCTAGTATAGAATATACAAGTGAGCAGAAGAAAGCTAAAATACTATCATCAGCTAAAGCATTAAACAGATGGATTAGTAATAATAATTAAGTTGATTTAATAGTAAAAGCAGGAAATTAATATATATATATATATATATATATATATATATATATATATATATATATATATATATATATATATATATATATATATATATATATTTTTATATTTTATATGTGTTTACCAAGAAGGCCCGATAGGGGTTTTAGCCCATTTTCAGTGGAGGCCTCGGAGAAAAGCTCCAAGACAAACTTACATTGTACATTATTGTTTAAAACAAGTAATGAGGTAGATTTCTCGGTAAATATTATAATACACAAGATCATAGAGAAAATTATGGAAATAACATTGTATATAGTGTACTAGGAATAGCTGATATATATGTTTAAATGAGGCAGATAGACAGTGTATAACAGAGAAATTGGTGATGATGAGGAGGAAAGTAGAGTATAAGAACATTCAGTAAAATCAGACACTATAACTTTGTACATATTCTGCTAATAATAAGTAGTATATAGGTCAACATAGTGTAGATAGGCAGGATAAACCAGAGAACCTGGTGAGCACTGAAGTGGGAGAGGTGTTATAAGGTAATTAGATGAAGGAAAGTGGTTGTAGTAGGTGTGTGGCTATATTGATATAGGAGGGAAGGGCGAGGGAGGAGGGATATTAGGAAGGAAAAGTAATTAAAAGTTAGTGGATTTAATTATAGTATACATTGGTAAAAAGTCATAGGCTGAAGGATATTGTGTGAGATGGAATAGAAGTGTTCAGACAGAGGGCTTAGCTAGGCCCTGAGCAAGATAGAGCCAGTGGTTAGTTAAGTGGTTCTTTAGGAGGTTTTTGAAGTGAGTTTGCTTTTTTGTGCAGATAACAGACTGATGGGATATTGTTCCAGGTTTTGGAGATACAATTGGAATATAGGGAGTCACCAGCATTATTGTTAGCCCTGGAGACGGGTAGTAGTAATTTATTTGAGGAGCAGACAGTATAAGAACTGTTGTAAGGCTGGATCAGCTGATGGAGAGCTGGAGATTTTTCAGGGTGGTGTAACACTTTGTGGGCAATGATGAGCTGGGTGCAAGTTAGGTAGTGGGGTAGTTCTTGCCAGTCAAGTTATTTTAAAGCAAGACAGTGGTGGGTCCTATGGGGGGAGTTGGTTGCAAATTTTGTTATTTTATTATAGGATGTTTCAAGTTTTACTAGCTCAGTTTTATTTAAGTTGATGAATATTGGGGATGCATATAAAAGGGTAGAGAGCAAATAAGTTCTGGCAACTGTCTTTCTTGTATAGCTAGCTAGGAAAGGTTTGATTCTGTAAAGTGAGCCTAATTTCATCTGTGTCTTTTTGATTGTCTGAGCTAGGTGTATGTCAAATTTAATTTTGTTGTCTATGATGACACCTAGAAGTTTTGCTTGTGATACTGTAGCTATTGCAGTGTTTTTGGAGGTGTATACCTGGAACAAAGAAGAGGAGTCAATTGATTTGCCAGAGGAAAGGAACATCATTTTTGTTTTTCTTGGGTTAAGTAATAGTTGATATTCTGTTAACTAAGATTTATCAGCAGAAAAGGACTGCTGTGTAGTTGTTTTGAGTTCTTGTAGTGTGAGAATGGTGCAGATTAATGTGGAGTCATCAACACACTGAATAATGGAAGCAAAATTAGTACCAGTATGAAGGTTATTTGTGAAAATAGTGAAAGGTAGAGGCCCAAGAATTGATCTCTGTGATACCCTGATGTTCACAGGAAGGAGGGGTGACAGATATTGCTGCAATATAACAGCCTGCTGATGACTGGTTAGGTATCTGTGAAACCAGGTAAGTGATGAGTGACTGAGTTTGAGTGTGGAGACTTCTATAAGGAGTTTGTCATGGGGCATAGTAACAAAAGCTTTTGATAAATCTAAGAAGATGGAGGAAGCAAGTTTGCCTTCATTCCTGAATTGATTTACATTGTTAGTAAAGCTTAGGAGAGCAATAGTGGTACAGTGATTTGCACAAAAGCCATGTTGTGTTTTAGAAAGTAGGTTGTTAGAAATACAAGATGAAATACACAAAGTAAGGCTTGAACAACAAACAAAGAAATTAGATAATACTGAAGTCATTAAAAATAATGACAAAATATCAAATAGTTTTAAAGCATAAAGTTTGGGAGGGTGGCCTAATGGTTAAGGTGTTTGCCTTACAAACACAAGGTGCAGGGTTTGAGTCTCACAAGGGATAACTGGCTAGGCTTAAAATGGCTCACAAGTGCAGTTAACTTAGTACTTATCTATGAACCTATGAACCTAAGTGGAGGTTGCTTAAAAAATAAAATTACACAGTTATACAATGCCTAAAAAACATCTACATAGATTAGCTAATAGAAGTAAGATGTTAAGCAAAAAGACACAACTCAGTATCTGAAATCCTCACACTAATAAGCTTACTTCAGACATAGAGGAAATGGTTAATATTTTTAAAAATTCCATGATGATCTAATAAAGTTAAAAATAATAATTCTGATGATTACAAATTTGACAAGCATTTAAAGCAAAATGTTACTAATAAACTTAATGGCCAATAAATATCTCTGTTGAATAAGATTATTACCCTAATAGAACTTAAAGAAGCTTTAAAAAAAGGAAAAATGGTAAAGCTCCAGGGTTAGATGGTTTAATCATGGAATTATATAGTCTACCACCATTAAATATTTTAGAATTACTGTGTGACATTTTCAGGATAATTCATGGAGACAAAATAATTCCTTCCTCGTGGAAATTTTCTGTAATCTCACCTATACTTAAACAAGGTGCAATTCACTGTAAGCAACCAAATGAGAGAACGAGCCGATGATGAAAGATTTATTCAATCCACAAATGACAATATTAATGCTGCTGTTTATGAATTTTATTGGTCAGGGTATATTGATTAATTATTTGTATGTCCAATGGTGTTCTACCTCCTATTATGCTTTTTAATTAAATACTATGGAGGCATTTTACTTTGTATCTGATGAAGTTTTTCAATGAAAACGCCAAATACAATAGCAGCATTAATATTGTCATTTTTGGATTGAATAAATCTTTCATCATCAGCTCGTTCTCTCATTTGGTTGCTTACAGTGAACTGCGGTTTGGTTATCAGTTTTTTTCACATTCACTGTCATCCTTTTTTCTGGTTATTGGTTTTGGGAGATGGTGGAGCAACCAGGAGTCGAGTCCGAGGAAGAATTTGAAGGAGGTGGAAGGGGTGAACTCCGTAAAATTATTGGGCAGTTATCACAGCTTGTGGAACCGCTTACCCCAGTCTGCCAATCCATTGTTTCTTTGATGTCAGGTGTTCCTGGCAACCAGGAAATGCTGAAATGTTCATGTAGGATGGCGCTTTCGAGTTCAGCAGCTTTACAGTGCTCCACAGTTCTAAGTCCACCCTTGGTGGGTGATTCTACAGGACTACCTAACATTTTTTCTACTAATGAGGAAAGGACATCTACCCAGACTAGACATAGTACAAAAATGACTGATATTGGCACCAGTACCAATGGCAAAAAAGGTGACTCTAATATTGTTTCTAATGTAGAAACTGTTTACAGTTTCAGAGATATTATAAGAAAGAATTACGATTTTTATAGTAAACCAAATGTTATTACAACGGACAACAGAATTCTTTCCTACAAGGAGAATTTGGATAAATTACATTTTTTGACTGATAAATATAAGAGTTTGGATTGTGACAATGTGTATTTAAATGAATGTTTCAAACACAAAATTGTTCCTAAGGGATTGAGAGTTTGTAAATATCCAAACAGAGTACAAGAGGGCTTTGAGTTTTATTTAAGCCTCATTACTATTTTTGACAATTGTGGTTTAGGGATTGTCAAAGCTATTAGGGATGAGAATGACAAAGAAAAAAATGTTGTTGTTGAAAGAAATGGAAAAGGTTAATGAATGTATTCTCAATGATTTGTTGTTTATGGTTGAAAGTGAAAAGGCCAACTATTATGACATTTTTGAACAAATAGACAAGAAATGTACGAATAATGCAATTAGAAAACAGGGTAAAATGCAAAGGGACCTCAAAGAGTACAAGGAAGGTATAGCATACCCTAAACCAAAATCCTTTTTAAAATTTATGGAACAGGATATTAGGGGTAATAATAGTTGTCCCTTTGACGATGGTCACCGGTTTGGTGAATCTGATCATGGTCAGTCTAACTACTCATCAGAAATCCCTTTAGAATATCCTTACCCCCCACCCCCCTGGAGATCCAACAGGATATGGAACAAGCCACAGGTGTATTACAATTACAACTACAGGAACAACCAGGAAAGGAAAACACAATATTAATCGAATCCAATTCAGATGTTATTTCTATATCGAATAATGTCCATTCATTTAAAGGCTATAATATTTTCAATTACAGTGGCCTTCCTATTACTGTTGACCATTTCAATTTATTTTCTAATGGTTTCAAGTTTATTCCTTTGAGAAAGGTTAATTTGGCCAGAGCTATAGTGGATTTGAAGCTTTTTATCAGAAAAAATGAACTTAGCTATATACTCTGGTAACAATAAGTATGTTAACAATACTGTAACACCTTTGAGGAGAAAAGGAACTTTCAATCCTCCTTTTCATCCACAACTTAGAAACTTAGAAAATATTATGGAAAGGGAAATCAGAAGGGAGGTTCAGTACCACAAAATTCATTCAAACCTTTCCAAAAATGAAAGAGAGTTACTTGATTCCCTTAAAACTGATCGTACCATGAGAATTATGAAACCCGACAAGGGTGGAGGGACTGTGTTGATGGACAGTATCCTCTATGAGTCCAAAATGAAAGATGAACTCAGTAATTCTTCAAAATATGTCCTAGCTTCCATTAATGAGGTCAACATTGCTAATTCCAGAATCCATCTTCTGCTTAATGACTTACTTCTAGAGAGTTCCATTAATTTGGATACATTCAACTATTTATTCAATAAATACCCTAGAGTTCCTTTGGTGTTTGGTTTTCTGAAGGTACATAAGAGTACCCTGGACCCCCCACTTAGATTTATAGTTTCTTTGGAAGGTGCAATTACTTCACCAATCTCTAAATATGTAGACACCAAGCTTAAAGATTTGTCATTGACTGGGCCAGCAGTACTAAGGGATTCTTGGGACTTTCCTAGATATCTAAAACCCGAACTATATAGAGACACTTTGATCTTTATTACTTTGGATATTGTGGATTTGTTCGGTAGTATATCTCATGACACTGGTTTGCAATGGTTGGAAGAATATATGAGGACATTTGGACATTTTTCTAACAATGATTTTAACAATGTCCTTTTATTTATGGAAATTATTCTTAGCAACAATTACATGTTTTTTGAGGGTGAATTTCACAAGCAGATCAAAGGGGTGGCAATGGGGGCCAGTTGTGCCCCCACTTATGCCAACATTGTTTATCTTGGTGGGAACATAACTGTGTTTCTAATAGTAAATATACTAATTGTTGGTCTTTATATAAATACTTTTTAGATGATATTTGTATTTTGTGGACAGCTGGTGAAGAAATATTTTTTGAATTTTTGATTTACTTAAAAAGTATGACCAGCTTTCTGGATTTCACCTACCATTTAGATCAGGAGACACTCAATTACCTTGATGTAACTATCACTAAGGAAAATGATAAGTTTTCCTCTAAAATGTACAGAAAGAAAACATTTTCAAATTCCTACCTTCATTTTAGTAGTGGGCATCCTTTTTTTCAAAAGAAAAATTTAGTCAAAGGGCAGATGGTTAGGGTTAGCCGTATGACATCCAATGACGAGGATTTTGTCACTGAATGTAATGTTCTGAGTGACATGTTCCACAACAGAGGTTACCCCACTGATGTCATTCAACAGGTTACCACAGAAGTTTGTGAAGGTAGATTAAATAGGTTTGCACCTATTTTAGGTCAAGAAGTTTGCCCACCAACTGGATCAATTCCCCCACAACATGTTAATGTTCATTATGATAAGGACGATGCATACATTTTGGATTTCATTGGGGACTCTAAAGTTATCAGAAAGGTTGTAAGTACAGAATGGGATAAATTCAGGGAAATATCAGATTTAGAACAAATATGTACTGACCATTTACAGTTTACTTACAGAAGGGACAAGAATTTTAAAAATATTTTTGAATACGGAAGAGGCTCTGGACCTTTATACCACCATACAAGGACTGCACTTTTAAATGTGGTGCATGTTCTCAGTGCACTTACATTTACAATGCCTCTTCCTTAGATATTCCTAGTAGGAACAGGCACATCAGGAGTAATGTTTATTCTAATTGCAACACTAGTGGACTTGTTTATCTTGCCCTGTGCAAGGAATGTAATTCATTTTATATAGGTAAAACAGAGAGAAAACTCAAGATACGTATTTATGAACACCTATATGACATTAGCAGGGCTAATTTAAATAATGCACTTTACCGGCACAAGACGGCATGTCCAGAAGCACTTTATTCATTTTTTGTCCTGGAAGTTGTCCCAAAGGAAATTAGAGGGGGCATGTGGGAAGTTAAACTTGAATACCAAGAGCTTTATTGGCAAATAATCTTGGAAGCTACCCAGCAGCCAGGACTAAATGACATGCTTTCTATTTTACCTGTTTTAAAATTAAGAGCTGACACACTCTAAATACACTTTATACCATTAGAGGGCAGCAAATAACAATGGAACAGCTATTTACATTCATTTAATACAAATTAATATCACATGACTTTTTCACGTTCATGTTTATGTTATGTATTTTTATATATATACATATTTTGTATATATATATATATATATATATGCATTCTGTGGTTTTAATGTCACATAGTTGTATAGATTTTAGAGATTTTAATATGTGTTTTTAACCTCAGTTTATGAATTTTATTGGTCAGTGTAGATTGATTAATTATTTGTATGTCCAATGGCGTTCTACTTCCTATTATGCTTTTTAATTAAATACTGTGGAAGCATTTTACTTTGCATCTGATGAAGTTTTTCAACAAAAATGCCAAATACAATAGCAGCGTTAATATTGTCATTTGTGGATTGAATAAATTTTTCATCATCAGCTCGTTCTCTCATTTGGTTGCTTACAGTGAATTGCGGTTTGGTTATCAGTTTTTTTCACATTCACTGTCATCCTTTTTTCTGGTTATACTTAAACAAGGAAATGATAATAAGGTAGTTTCCTCATAATGACCTATTTCATTATTAAATGTAGACTACAAAATATTTACTTCCATCTTCACTGCAAGATTAAAAGATATTGTAGATAAATTAATTAATAAAGGTTATAACATTTTCTTTATTTTTTTCTTTGAATGTTCAACCTTGCAAAGATGCTTATTTTTTATGCTTTTAATATGTTTTCTGTTGAGCTTTTCTCCCCAGGACCCCACTGAAAATGGGATCTTCTTGGTCCAGTGGACTATCCCGGTAAACAAATATCAATAAATAAACAAATAAATAAATAAAGATCAAACATGATTTATACTCAATAGATTAACATATGATAATATAAAATGGGTAGTAAATATGACAGATCTAGCAAAAGAAGGGAACAAGAAACTGGCCCTAATTAGATTAGATATCGAGAGAGGTTTTGATTCTGTATATTAGAACTACTTGTTTAAAACTTTAGAATCATTTGCATTTCCAGAACAATTTATTGAACTATCAAAAACCCTGTATACAGACTCCAAAGCATATGTTTAAATCGGATCTTACAATTCTCAAGGATTTACTTTAAACAAAAGCAAAAAGCAAGCATGTCTCTTGCTCCCGCTACTATTTGCATTAGTTGTCCAACCTTTAGCTAATAGTATAAGAAAGAAATGGAAAAATCAATGGATTCTCAATTAACAAGGATTGTTAATCTAAAATACAGCTTTTTGCAGATGATATTTTACTAACTGCAGGATATTTAAATTATTCATTCAAAGAAATAGATGAGGAAATTGAAAATTCTAAAGAAGTACTACTGCTTTACTGTTAAATCCATTACTAGATAGTGTGAAGATAACTATAAATATAATTTGGAAGGAAAAGAACTAAAATATTTAGGAATAAAATCCATCAATATATAAATAAAATTATTAATTATAATTTTGAAAAAAATAATTGAAGAAGTGTCACTTCTTATTAAAAAATTATTTTTTTTTTAATTCTGGGGATAGGTTAGTACTTATTTAAATGACTAAATTATCTTGCTGTTTCTATGTAGTCAGAAAAGTATTTGCAGTTTATATTGCATTCAAAAGTTACATTGCCCTTAATTCAAATCTCATTCTCCATTCCAGGGTTTAAACATATTGAAAAATCTACTTTACTTTCTATCAAAATAAATATACTGATTCAGCAGTATAGCACTGAAATTTCAGCTTTGACTTATGAAATGAGTAATTTCAGGTAGTTTTAGTGAATCTAATGGCATACAATATGTAAGAAGGTTCAAAGCTCACATGACCAGGCTTGAAATTTCAATTTTCAGATTATTTTCAAATATTTTATATGATTTTCTATGTATATTATATGATATCTTCTACATCCACATTTCTGCTACGTATATGCAGGTATATCCAAATATAGCTTTCTTATAAGCAGCTTGTTATTTACATATATATTTTTTCCTGTCTTATTTTCCCACTAATATTCTTTTATCAACATAAGTGGGGATATCCACCCCAACCCAGGCCCAAATCCATCCTTTCCAACACAAACTGCTCCAACACAAATGTCAGAACATAACACCCCCACTTTTTTCATCCCTGGGCAAATCAACAACAGCAGCAAAACCAACCATCTTTTAATGCTAAATAAAATACCTGAACTCCAGGCCACAATAGCACACTACTCCCCAGACATAGTTGCTTTAACAGAAACCTGGCTAAATAAAAACATAGCTAAGTCAGAAGTTCTCCATACCGGCTACAATATCATTAGAGAAGACAGACCACTTCCTAAAGGGGGTTGAACTGCCTTACTGTACAAGTCCAACTTAACTGTTCATCAATTACCAAACTCCTACCCCTCCCCCAGTAATTGGGACATACTTATCTCACAGCTTCAACTTCACCCTAAAAAGGTCATCACCACAATTGTGATCTATATTCCACCTGGCAATACACCTGCTAGCCTTGAAGACTTCTTATCCTGGTGTTCTTTCACATACTCACAAGAAACCCTTATTCTGGGGGACTTCAACCTATATTGGTTCACCTGTATATCAGAACCACCAAGTAATCTAATAAATCTCCATGGCTACCAGCAGCTAGTCCAAATTCCAACTAGATGTGATAAAAAATCTAAAAGGGAATCCATCCTTGACTGGGTCCTAACTAACAACCCCACATTGTACCTTCACACAGGCAGTCTCCCAGACACCTTAAGTGACCAGAACATAATATACTTTGTATGTAGTAGAACAAGCATATGCAAAACCTCTAACTATATATCCACTAGAAACACAAAAAAACTACTCTCCTGAGGTCCTCAACACTTTACTCTGTAACTGTGACTGGACTCCCCTAAAAACCCTCCCACTTGACCAGACTGTAGCATATTTCAACAAAACATTTCTACAACACCTAGACACTGTCGCACCATTGCACAAAATCAAGGTTAGAACCTCTACAAACCCCTGGCTTGGTAAAGAAACCAAACAAATCCTCAAGTCCAGAGACACTGCCTGGCTTTACTATCAAAAAAACAAAGAAACTCAAAGCCTAACTAAGTACCAAGAACTGCAAACTGTGCAAAAAAAATGTATTAGGCTGGACAAAAAATCCTACTACACAACATTACAAACTAAATACCAACACAACCCACAAAAAGTTTGGAAAAATGTAAACCAGCTACTAAAATCCACCCAAAAAGCTACCCCCAAACCAACCACCCCTGACACAAAAGTTCCCATCGAAACACAATTCAACTCCCACTTTGTGAACTCAATTCTATCCTTAGTATCACAGGACAGTTCCTTCCTCACTATCCCCCCCAACACAAATAACACTAATACAAGCTTTACCCTCAAAACAGTTTCCACCACTTCAATCAAAAGCATGCTCTCCAAACTAAAAACCTCATCAACAGCAGCCGACCTATTCCCCACCTATTTCTTGAAACTCACAGCAGATGCTATTGCTATCCCAGTCTCCACTCTCATAAACAGATCAATTGTTGAAAACTATGTGCCCAAACTCTGGAAAATATCCTATGTTACACCCATACATAAAGGTGGGACCTCCACTGAACTTAATAACTACAGACCCATTGCTTTACTCTCGCCCCTGGCCAAAATCCTAGAAAAATGCATCCATACCCAGATGTTAAACTATCACCTAGACAGCAACATCCTGTCACTGACTCAGCATGGTTTCAGACCTGCCCATAGTACCACTACAGCCCTCCTCTGCTTCACAGACACAGTAAACCATCTCAAAAATGAAGGCCTACAAGTGTCAACTCTTTTTTTGGATATGTCCAAAGCATTTGACACAGTCTCACACCAAATCCTGCTAAACAAACTAAACCAATATCATCTATCAAATTCCACACTTACCTGGTTCCAAAGCTACTTAACTGACAGGTACCAAGCTGTGAAATGGGAAAATTCTCTCTCTCCTCAGCTGCCCATAACTATAGGAGTCCCACAGGGTTCTATCTTAGGACCACTACTATTCACAGTCTTCACAAATGACCTCCATACCTCCACACAGCATGCATCTATAATTCAGTATACAGATGACACTACCTTAATCTGTGCTGCACAAAACATTCCCACCCTCCTGCAACTCAACTAGCATTCCCTGATGTTGAAAACTACCTTACCAAAGCCCAACTTATTCTCAATCCAAAGAAAACTCAGCTTATGATTATAACCAGTTCTAACAAAAACACTAACAGTCAATTCACTACCTACTCCACAAATGCTACTTCAGTTGCTCCAGTAGCACAGGCTAAGCTATTGGGAATAACCATAGACTCACACCTAAAATTTGATAGTCATCTCAACTTAACTATTAAAAAAGTACATGCCAAACTGGGGTCACTCTACCGTATCAAACCATTTCTTACCAACAACACAAGATCAGCCATTGCTCACTCCCAACTTCTATCCACCCTACTCTATGCATCTCCCATTCTGAATAATCTCAACAAAACTGAACTAGGCAAAATGGAAGCCTGCTATAACAGAATTGCCTGCTTTGCTGCAAATTGCTCATATAGAACTCATCACTGTACTGCTTTGAGACAGCTTCACTGGCTTGAACTGCCTAACCTCTTAACCTACAATCAGCTCTGCCTCTGTCATTCTATCTATTCCCTCCCCAATAAGTGTCCTGCTCTCAAAAACCTAGTACAACATCACTCAGCCAAAAGGCCTCTTAGATCATCAAGCAAACTACTACTAGACGTCACCAACACCTACAATAGCTTTGGAGAAGCACTATATAGTAGTTCAGTGGCTAAAAAACGGAACTCTGTCCCTACTAGCATTCAAAACACATCATCCAAAGCCTCCTTTAAAGACCTCATCAGGCAACATCTCAAGCAAAGTTGGCAGTGCCATGATTGCCCCCCAGGCTAGTGAAACCGGATAACATATACATACAAAATCTAGAGTACTTGATAATAGTTTTCAATCTTACTCACAAACACTGACTAATCTATAACGTATGTACTGTACCTGTGTACTGTGTATGTATTCTACCTATGTTCCAAATTACAGCTGTATACCACAAATCTATTAATAACCTTTATTTTTAAAATTAATATTTTTTTGTTTGTTCTCTCCACTGTAACTGTTTATGTGCCGCATACCACTGTAAAAACATGTCTCTTGTAATTTATGTGTATACTGATCATGTCTAAATAACTAAATGTGTCTGTAATTTTTCTTTGTGGAGCTTTTCTCCCTGGGCCTCTGGTGAAAAAGGACCTTTTCGGCTCAGTCAGACACCCCCGGTCAACAAATGTAAAATAAAAAAATAAATAAAATTTATTCTATATAACTTGTATCTCTAAAATCTCCCATCAAAGAGCTATTGGATCATCAGCTGTCTAGTACAGATTATAGTATGTGCATAGTGCTGTTTTATTATTCTTACATATTAGATATTTCAGTCCTTGTGCATTTACATATTATTCATAAGATGTTTACTCTTCTTATTAATTCTAGTATTACAAGCAGTATAGACTATATATGAAACAATTCCTGCTTGTATAATTTGAATATATGTTTTAGTCATTGTGAACTGCTGTTCTGATCTAAGCTTCACATCCTGATATCAGAATTTAATTACAGCAAATGACAATGATAACTTACAGCACACAGCAACTGCTAATTTCCTCTGTAAGTTTCTAATTCTTAATTCTTTTAAACTGTTCTAATCAGTAACAAATATCTAACTTTACTTCTTCCTATTAACATGTACAGAGTTAATAACACTACAACAAAGCTATTAACATTCAGAAAATGTAAGTAAATTATATGTCAGCATAAGTTCAATATTAATCATTACTTTTTACTAATCATTGCTTTTGTTTTACCAGTTCTTCACTTCTAAGAAAAGAAAAAAATATTATTTGGGGTAGATTTCCTATATATATATATATATATATATATATATATATATATATATATATATATATATATATATATATCCTTGAAAAAAAAGAAAGTTCCTTTCTGATTTCACAGACATCAGTGATGAACTTTGACCTCAAGGCAGGAAGCAAGGCAAGCAAGAATCCAGCTTTCTGACCCAACTGGAACATTCTTTTGTTCTCAAGCTTTCTTTAAACATTACTTGCTTCATACATGACCTGTGAAAGGAATGTGTTAGACAAGAACAAAGAAAACAAAATCGCTAGCACTTTAACACTTCTAATTAGCATATTACATAGAGTGCACATTCATTTAACACAACAATGCACATACTAAGCAAAGTTAAACAAATAAAATAAAATTCTTAACTAATATAGTCTTAAAGTTACCAATTCAGTTGTTTATAATGTAATGACATTTTCTCACAGGAAGTATTTGTTTAACATTTAGAAATACAGTTATAACTTTAGTTAAATGAAATATATTGAGTATTTTACTGTAAATATAGTAAAACAGTAAAACTAATAATTTATATTCTGCATCATGAAAATGTTTTAGCTTAAAATATAAATACATACTTACATATGTTTTGAAGCTTGAAAACCATTTACTTAATGGGCAAATCTATTGTTTCAGTACATAAAAGTCTTGCAATCAAAGAACAGAAGTCACATGTTTTTAAGCTTTTTAATTTTAGAAGCAGTTTTCCAGGAATTCAGCCCACTCTGGTCTCCTGAGGAATCTACTTTTCTACTCTATTTCTTCAGTATCATTAAGGATTTTATTTTTGTTAACAAAAGTGGATACCTCCTCCAGTGTGTCAAATATTTTGGTTCCTTCAGAAAAGAATAATTTACTCTTTGCAGGAAACAACAAAGAGGCTTTGTTATTGTTCTTTTTCAGTTCCCTGATCTGTGGTAAACGGGATTTTCTTTTACTCATTACTTTACTGGAATAATCATTGTCAAACCTGACTACACATTCACCTATTTTAATAGGTGGGCTGGACCATGCTGTTTTTAATATTTGATCTTTTTCTGAGCTACACATAAACTTAACTATAATTGAATGTGGTGGTGAGTTTTTCTTCTTCAAAGGTGCTCTCAGGAATTTATGTACCCTTTCAATTATAAAAGATAAAGCTTCAGGTAGATTTAAAGTTTTATACACTCAGGTTGTTAAGAAGTTTATTATATTGTCTTTTCAGGTATACCATAAATTCTAATGTTACTTCATCTCATTCTATTTTCTAAATCTTCAACTATATCTATGAGGCGGTTATTTTCTTTGAAAGGAAATTCAGTCTGAGACTTCCCTCCAGATATTCTTCCTTCAAGATCACTTAAAGCTTCTGCCATACTGTTGATTTGCACACTTTGTTGTTTCACAAAAATGTCTAAATGTTCCATCATCTTTCTGATCTCCTCTTTGTGACTTTATATTTTGGTATCCAGTTTGTCTATTTTCGGTAATACATCATGTTTACTGGATACTGTTGACTGGATGTCTTTTTTAACAGAAGAATCCTGAGTACCATTTCTTGAGTGGCTTTTGTTGAAGTCTCTTCTCTCTTAATCAAACAGTTGAAATTCTGACAGGAAAATAACAGCTTCTGAAGAACTTAAAATTATAAGTCTTTTATTTTATCAATAATGAATAAAATTAGCTAACAAGTATCTCCAGTTTTTTTGTTATCATATTTTCTGTCATGGAAATGTTTTCAAACACAGAGGTTTCACCAGTTGCTGCTCTTAGTTAGCCATCTTGGCCATGCCTCAGTCCCAGTCATAGTAATGTAAAAACACACATTAGCCAAAAGAGAAATAGACCAGAATAAAATCAAAGAACTACCTACAGCAACTAATTACCAGGTAAGTCTAAGTCAGAAAAGCCAGCAATGTGGAACACACTTTAATGCAATTTCAAAGAACACTAGCAACAGCAAGACCAAAAAAAGCAGATACACTTTCCAGTGATGAAATCCAGAAAATTGCAGTGAAATAGTTTAAAATTACAGCAGTCTTCAGAAATAGCTTAGAAAAGTGCAATATTTCAATTTAAAGTACTTACCTCAGTCTGGATAGCACCAGATGCATACAAAACACTCTGAGAATACAGGCAAGGACTCTAAGCATTTGAGCTAAGTGAGAATGAACCAAGAGTTCCACAAACAGGTTCAAAGGTTCATAAGTGTGTACTACACTAATGAATACTGAAGCCTTTTTAAGGCTAGCCATGCATCCTGAATCTCTGACAAGTTCTGGTACCCTTGATAAGCGCAAGCAGAGGCTTGGGAGATGAAACATTTACAAGAAGGGACCTGGAAGATAAACCATTTATAGGCTGCCTGCGCCCATTAGAGGCATATATGCCAAACCAGGGTGAATTTCCTGTTTCCTATCAAATTGCCCAAGTTATACTTGAATTGGGTTAGGGAGGAACTGTTCTCCACATGGATGGGGAGCCTGTTCCAGAAAAGGGGCAGTCTCTGGGATACATACTTGTCTCCACAGCAGGTCCTATTTATATCACAAGCAAGATGTAGGTCTTTAGAATGGACAGTTGTGAGTAAAGCAGCTAAAAAGCCACTGACCAATAAGACAGCTGCACTTTAGGCCCCCCTGTGTGTTTTCCAACTCAGAAAAACCAAGCTACCTTTCTACTGCCTCTAGTATTGCAGTCTCAGTCTTCTTAGATGTAAAAATACACTTCAGTTTGCCAAAAGTGAAAAGGTACAAGAAACAAATCAAACAACTAGCTGCAATAAGTACTGCTCACTTTAAGTATGCCTGTGTGTTTCCCATATCATGTAGACTAGGATACCTTTCTGCTGGCACTTAAATTGCAGTCCCAGTCTTCTTAATCTAAAAATATACTTTAGTTAGCCAAAATGAAAAGGTACCAGAAAGAAAGCAAACACCTAGCAACTGCAAGCAATTCACAATTTAAGCCTCCCTGTGTGTTTCTCAACTCAGACAGACCATGTTTTGATAGGTAAAATATTTAACGATCAACTATCATGAAATATGAGAAATACAAGAATACTGACAGGATTTAAAAAGTTTATTTTAATACATGTCTGGACAAAAAGTAAAATACACGTAAGATGCAAATTGCTTTCTGAAAGTGTTAATGAGAGCAGTAATCAAACATGAGGTAAATGTAGAATGGCTGATATCTGCAGCAGGATTTCATGGAGGGCAAAGCCTAAACTTTGTGACATGGAGGAAGATAGATATTTCTGAAGCTAGCAAAGGTAAACAAAAATGCATTTATCAGTGAGAAAAGGAAGAATGTGTGAGACAAAATACTGCACAGTCTATTTGGGTAGTGAAATGAGATTTAAATATCATCTGAGTACACCTTAAAAGTTGTAAATGTTCTAAATACCAAAGGATTTGATGGCTCACTGTTGCATGTATAGTCTGTTTCCAGACTGGGGAATACAATTCTTAAAAGGCTGCTAGCTGTAGTAATTATTATCTAGAATGCCCATTACTACTGGGAACCTTACAGTCCCCAGACTCCTGGCTTAATCTAGTTATTTCCTCTGGGGTTTTTAGAGTGCAATGTTGATTAGATAAAACACGTTGAGTGAATGAATGAATAACTGCAGGCAAAAAATGGAAGAGTAAGACAAAATATGAAAAAAGGAAGAAAGAAGTAATCTGGATAGGTTGAGTAGGCCAGGATGGAGTGGCAGACACCATGGAACATTTTCAAGTAAGGCCATCCCTGTATGTATATCTATCTATGTCTCTGTATATTTACATATATGTTTCTGTGAGTCTACTTCAAAGGATCAAAATGCGACATAGCCGAAGACCACTTTATTGAGATGACATCACCAAAACCTCTAAACACTGAACACTCAGAACAGAGAAAAGTAACCCTGGAACTAGGACACCAGGACAACAAAGCAAACAATGAAGCAAATAAAACCCACCAACCCCACCCCCTGATATGGGCAGCTGTACCCCTCACCCCCTAACTAAATATACCAACTCCCAGATTGCACTACAGTGGGGAAAGGGCAATGTTTACCATGGTGGCCAAGTGGTTCTCTTCCCGCGGTTACTTTTTGCTCTTCTGGGTGTTCAATGTTTACAGGTTTCCACAATGTCATGTTGATAAAGTAGTCTTTGACGATGTGACATTTCGATCCTTTCAGGTAGACCCATTTGTATTATGCATAATAAATAAGGAGACAGAATTCTTGTGATGGACTCTGTAGTTATGGCAGATCTTCAGTTATTGTTTAATAGGTTCAGGGCAATATAGGTTCTGTGTATAGTTCTTCCATATGCATAGTTTATATTACAACTATCAATAGTTGTTTTTTCAATTCTCTCTTGAGTCATAGCAGGAAAGACGGCAACAAGTTAATGACAAGGAAATGATGGGGAGCTCATGAAGGAAGTTTTTGGCAAGGGCAGCTTGAGAAACAATATATGTCAGATTTTTATATGCTTTGTCTGAGGATAGGAAAGCAAAGCTATTTGATTTAGTTTGGAAAAGGGTTTATTTTCCCCAATAAAAGAAGGAAATGGGGGTAAGCTCCAATACCACATAATATTTCTGCAGGCCTTTTCTCTCAGCGACCCTTGATGGAAGAATCAAGCCAAGGGGGTTCTTCTCAGCTACCAAGTCAGCAAGTAGGACAATTGGGGGAGCTCCCCCCTGGGTTACCCTGTACACTCTATATTCCAGCCATCATTGCATACATTCACTGACCTTTAAAGAGAAGATTTTGAGAGGTTTATTTGTGAATGTATTTGTTTTGTTTGATACAAAAGGAATTCAAAGGGCTTTGGAAGCAGATCTGAATGGGGCAAAAGATTTAGTCTCAGCCTTGATGCCTCTGGGCAGGATGCAGTTCATCCTTTTTTGAGTCCGCAAGTGGAACAATTGGCAGATAAGGTTTGTTTACTTTATGGTTGTCATTCTAGAAAAGGAATGTCTTCTAGCCCTATCTCTGTTAAAATGTTCCTTCCCATCAAGGAAGCATACTGTTTCAGAGAGGTATGGCTTGATTACTATATGATGAAAAATGTTGGAAACTGGGAGAGATTAATAATGATTTAATATGGGACAGATGCCATGTATATACTTGGTTAGGCATCATGGTGGACAAACCTTTTCATCCTCAGTCCGAGATGATTTTAAGAGCAAACCAAAGTCATGCTGAGTCTTTAACAAAGATCACTGTGCTTGGCTGTCTTGTCATTTCAGCCACACTTGTTTAGCTTGTAGAAAAGGTATATGTATAGTGCTGATATTGTGCTGTTCCAAGGAGAGACAGTTTTGCCCTTTGGGCAATGCTAGAAAAGAGGAATCAGCCACATAGGAAAACATGTGCAGCTAGCACAAAGCAGCAGTTAATTTCATGGTGGCCGAGGAGTATCTCTTCTCAGGGGTCATCAGCATAGGTAGCTGCACCAACTCCCTGATTAGAGTGAAAGTCCTTTACAGTTTCCTCCAGAATTATCTGGATAAGGCAGCTGAGCAGGAATTGTTGCAAGGTTTTACCCATACTTTTCCTTGAAATCATCCAAGAGTATCTCAATGGGTTAATCCTCACCCCCCCATCCCAGTGTAGGAATATGAGAATAAATGTTGGGAAGGAAGAACTTTGGAAGGCAATAATTGACAAAGATGTTGTAGCAGGATGGATTTTGGATGCTTTTTCCTCTTTTTTCCCTTTTTAAAGATATCCTCATTGGGTTTGGTACTGAGGAAGAGAACCAGAGATTGCAAGATAAGGCATTATATGTGCTTTCCACTTGGGTCTTCAGTTAATGATGGATTGAAGAAGAAGATGCCTGAGTAAAATACACATCACCAGATGATGAGATCAAGGTTATTAAGAAATATAAGAATCCATGATTATGCAAGCTTGGTACTAGGTATGCATGTTGATGGCTGTTATTTTGTCAATACATCCACGACCATGGGTCATGCTGTGGCTTACACAACATTGAAATATTCAGCACAGCCTTACAATAGTACTAGAAATGCCACGTCCCTAACCAAGTTGCATTCCATTAGTTAGATGTTTTGGTAGTATAAGAGGGTGTTGATGGTGCTTTTGAAGGCTTACAAATTGTCATCAGCTTATGTCCAGAGCTGAGAGCTCTGTTTAGGGAAGAAAAGTGGATGATCCAGTAAAAGTGTTAATATCCTTGGGGTTGGAGGTGGATAAGCAGGATTCTATCTTCCATCTCCTCACAAACAAGCTGCTTCATTTGGGGGAGGCCATTTTGACAATGTTAATAAAGTATGGGTAAGAGAGGCTATGGAATTTTTGTGAGTGATCATTTTTGCTTGCAGGGCAGTGGATTTTTCAAGAGCAGTTGCCAATATGCTGATAGGTGGTGAACAAAGGCATCATTGGGTGAGAATGACAACCTGGGTTAAAGAAGAGCTCCACATCTGGAATATATTTTTGTCAGATTTTAATGGTGTTTCACTTTGTCAACAAAGGTGATTATCATCCCAGTTCCTTTACCTGTATATGGATGCCTTGGTGGTTTGGATATGAGGCCATTTTGTCAAGATAGATTGTTTTGGATCTCTGGTCAGTTTCATTGTCTGAAGAAAGTAAGAAAGATATTACACTCCTGAAAATTACGGCCATTTGGGTAGCATCATCAGTATAGTTGGACCTATTTGCCAGTTATTATTCTTTAGCTCATATAACCAGGCTGTGGAGTAGGTCCTTAGCAAGAAAACATCTAAGTCATGCTGGGTGCAGTCTGTGATAATGGCCTTAATGTTACATAGCACAAGAATTAATTTGTCCTTTAAAGGAAAGCACATCCCAGGGAAGAACAATGACTTAGTAGGTGTTCTTTATTGTTTGCAGATCTCTTTTGTTCACAGTCTAGCACCAGAAGATCTGGAAGAACCCAACTTCACACCACCCCAGGTATGGTTGATTGGTGAATGATGATTCATTTTTTTTGCTTTGTAAGTCATGTGAGTATAGCATAAAGTGGTCATATGGTATGGCCTTCAGTCTTTTCAAAAATTTGGGCAGATCTACCTCCTGTGGAGGTGGATTGGGTCCCCCATTTTGGGTGCTCACTACTTACTAGCCAGGTGTAAGAGAGAGGAGGTCAGGACAAACTGAATTCATTTGTCAGCACTCAACCTCAGGGTTAGGCTGTTGGGACTTCATAATTTTATGATGTTCTGACTCATTAATAGAATATTAAAGGGTTGGGAACATTTGGGGGTAAAGCTGAGGATGTTAGGAGACCCATAGGTAAGAAATGATGAGCATGATTTTGATAAGAAATTCATACAATTGCAGATATTATTATTCTTATATATTTTTGTCACTTTATTTCTTTGTTTATATTGGCAGTGTTTAGAATTAGGGAACTCATACCTTTCTTGGCAAGATGTAGCTGTGATCCCAGTGGCAGTCTTAGTTTCAGTCCACAGTTCCAAGACTGATTAGGTTGGTTGGGATTGGGAAGTGATTTTGGACAAGTCCTTTCTGACTTTATTGTGTCCAGTACACTGTTTCAGACATTGTAGGATATGACCCTTCTCACTCCCCTCATAGCTTGATTTTCAGTTATACCTGGAGGAGTGGTTACAGAAGGCATTGTGGAGCCAAGATTTCCCATTTACAGGGTACTCTTCCCACTCCTTCTGAATTAGGAGGGTATTATGCTGCTATCAGTTACAAATTCAGCTAAAAAGATATTACCCTTTTCTGTCCTTGAATTCCTTTATCATCTTCTTTTCAGCTTCATTTTCTCTCTTCTCTCCCTTATATTCTCCACTTTTCAACCTTTTCTATCCCAATACTTTGAGCCTTGTTCATCCCTTGCCTACACCCAGCCTCTGGTAAAAATATATTTTTCTCCACTATCTTCATATTTATTGAACTCCTTTTGTAGTCAAATTACCCTTCTCTCCTCTTCTCTCATTTGAAAACCCTTATGTTGCCTTTTTATACATCTGTTTTTATTTAGATTCAGTTTGTAGCACTGTGTATGCAATTTCTGACTAGTGTTATTAAGCATGGAAGATCAATAAGCACTTCATTTGTTATTTTGTTACTATTACATATTTCTCTTCTGAGCAAACATTACAGAAAACAAGAAATAAAGTATAGACTTTTCAGGTGTCATCTCAAGGATTGAATATAGCCTTATCATTATATACTAAAGAGAAAACAAACACTGTTATACTACTCACAGGTTATTTTTTTCTTATTCCTATGTGAGGTTGGTATAAAGTGTTGTGAGGCTGACTTAATGGTTAAGATATATGCCTTACATACACAAGGTGCAGGGTTTGATACTCACATGTGATAATTGGCTAGGCTTAACTCTCTGAGCCTATTTATGTGGGACATTGACATAATGGTTAAAGTGATTGCCTTACAGACACAAGGTATAGTGTTTGATTCTCATGGAATAATATGGATTATTACATAAAATGTGTCTGTTATATGTATATTTTATTTCATCTTATGCAGAATATAAGGCAAATTAATGTACTGATGTATGCAATTTTAATTAGTCTATGTCATAGTTCTATATGTATTTTCATTGGTTGAACCATATTTTAAATACCAATGTTTTAACTGTTTTTATGAGTCTGAAGAAGCGATCAGCTGACTTAGATCATGAAAGCACTTACTCTTGTTTAATAAAGTGGTGTGAAACTGCAAGTGAACTGTTTCCTACCTTGACTACTACATCTCAGTTACAACTTTTGGTTTTATAAAGGGCACTACTGTGAAGCTGCAAGTGATTTATTTCCTGACGTGGATTATTCCATTTTTATCTTCAGCTGTGGTCTAACCATTGGTCTTTTCATTTTTTTTTTCGCTTGAGGTGTATACCAGGCGTTTATCCAGCTTTTGTTTTCTTTCATGTGTTACTAATCTATGATGTCTGCTGTCCATCAGCACCTGTGCTCAGTCAATCCATTAGTTTCCTGTAGGGTGAGAGGTGAATGTAAGAAATGTCCTGCAGGTAACCATTGCTTTTTTAATTTTTTTGTTAACTAATTTCCTCCAGTGGAGCTCAGTAAGTTAGCACTCTGATATCCAATGATTGCATCTTGAACGTATTAACAAAAACAAGTTATGTCTTCACATTTCAAATAAATATTCATATTCTGGAGCTATAAGAGTTACTAAAGAAACGTAAATGGAAAACAGTTCAGACTAAGCTAATCAAAACATTAGTCAACTTTATTATAAGTCTTCACCTGAATTTCATGTCACAATAAATACAGCAAATGTTAAATTTGCAATATTTTGTAAGACACTTACAGTACCTCAGTAACCTTTCAAGCTACACACATACTGCCAGCAGCATTTTTTCATACAGATGAGTGCTTTCATATGAGGCTATGCAGTTCTGCCTGTGTCACTTGATTGTTAAGAAATTTTGAGAAATATGAAAATTATGCTAATATAAATAAACTGTATCTAGTTGCCCAGCCTGGGTTACCTGGGATAGCTCTGTTGAGTGAAAGCTGGACATAAAACCAACCAACCTGCCAAACATGAACTGAGAATTGCTATGCTTAATGTAGGTTCACTGACAGGACGCAGCTTAGAAGTGGATGACATGATGATACGGAGGAGGTTGGACATCCTATGTATCCAAGAGACGAGAAGGAAGGGCAGTGCCACAAAGCCACTTGGCTTGGGATCCAGACTCTACTACACAGGTGGTGGACAGGCTAGAAATGGTGTAGGAATTGTGGTGAGACAGAGGCTTCAGAAGTCAGTGAGGGATATCATCAGAATTAATGACAGACTCATGGTAATCAGACTCCAGTGTAATGACAGGACAGTATTCATAATCTCAGCCTATGCCCCACAGCAGGGTTGTGATAGTGAGGAAAAGAGTGCATTCAGACAGCAGTTGCAGGACCTACTAGATAAAGCAGGACAACATGAATTGGTGTTGATAATGGGTGACTTAAATGCACATATCGGGACAGACAGAACAGGATATGAGGACTGCCTGGGTCCACATGGATGGAGCAATAGGAATAAAGAAGGAGAAGCCATTCTAGACTTCTGTCTGGCAAATGGCTTGATAGTAGCCAACACATGGTTCAGAAAGAGAGACAGTCACAAGATCACATACAAGAGTAGTCAACATGCAACTCAGGTAGACTTTCTCCTAGTAAGGAAAAGGCATGATTGCAAAGTCATACCCAGTGAAACAGTCGGTTCACAGCATAAACCAGTAGTTGCCACAATCAGCTGCAAGCAGTGGTCAGAGAAGGCTCTAAGGTCAACAGAGACCAGGCTGAAGACCTGGAAGTTGACTGGAGAGAAAGTACAGCAGTTCAAGGAATTACTCAGGGCTCTAGCACCCCAAGAAGAGGAGGAAATAGGTGGAGTTGAAGAAGAGTGGCAGCGCCTAAAACAGCATGTGTTAGGACTACAGAAAAGATATGTGGCCGAGCCAGGTATGGAAATAAGGTGCATAAGGAAAGCTGGTGGTGGAATGCAGAAGTGCAGGAAGTAATCAAAAGAAAGAAGGAGTGCAGGAAGAACTGGGAGATTGAAAAGACTGACCAAGCTAGGAAGGACTACTGGTTGGCTAACAAAGAAACTAAGAAACAAGTTGCAATAGCAAAGAATAGGGCATCAGAGGCAGTCTAACAACTTCTGGAAAGTGACTCAGTAAGGACCACAAAGAAACTATACCAGGTTGCAAGGCAAAGACAGAAAGATAAAGAATATAGTCAGACACCCTTCATATGGGATTCCAGCAACAACCTGCTTACCAGCCCACAGGACATCAAAGGCAGATGGAAGGAATATTTCCAGCAGCTTCTGAATGAAGAAAACCCCACAGAAGTGGTACTGCCCTAGAAACAGCCTACAATGAGAGTAGAAGAGGAGCCAAGCTTAGAAGAAGTAAGAGCAGCACTAAGGAAAATGAAGTCAGGGAAGGCAGCAGGCTCAGATGAGGTCACAGCAGATATGATAAAGATGCTGGGTGAGCTAGGGGAGAAATGGCTCCTGAGGGTACTAATTGCAGTGTGGAGAGAAAGGCGTATCCCAGATGACTGGAGAATAAGCATACTTGTGTCAGTGTACAAGAACAAAGGGGACATCCACAACTGTGGACAGTACAGAGGCATCAAACTCCTACCACACTGCATGAAAGTTCTGGAGAGGGTGATTGATAAATGGATACGCAGAATAGTAGAATGTAAGATGGGAGATGAAAGTTCGGATTCAGATCAGGATGCAGCACAATTGACCCGATGTTTGCATTGAGACAGATACTTGAGAAGAAACTAGAAAAGAGGAGAGAATCAAACTGGGCTTTCCTAGACTTGGAGAAAGCATATGACAAGGTCCCAAGAAAGCTGATCTGGGCAGTACTGTGGTGGTTTGAATTCCCAGAAACATTGGTAGAATTAGTACAGGCTATGTACAAGGACCCAGTGACTCAAGTACGAACAGTGTTTGGCCTCACTGAGGGGTTTCCAGTGTTGGAGGAGTCAGAGCAACAAAGCTGCTGTATGCAGATGCCTCTGATCTAGAACTTCAGCAAAGGATAGGAGAATGGAATGCAAATCTGAAGGCACATGGGATGAAACTAAGCACAGATAAGGCAGTGGTAATGGCAGCAGATTGGGGAAATCAGAAGAAGCTGAGAATAGAGATAGATGGGAAGATAGTGGAATAGGTAAACAGCTTCAAGTATCTGGGAGGGGTGATTAAGGAGAAGGGTAGTCTGAATGAAGAGGTCAAAGCTAGAATCAGAGGGGCTGCAGCCAACTGGCATAGAGTATCAGGTGTAGTCTATGACAGAAGAATGCCAAAGAAGCTGAAAAGTAAGGTGTACAAGACAGTGGTGCGACCAGTACTACTGTATGGTACAGAAACCTGGGCGGAAAAGGCAGAACAGTTGAAGAAGCTAGAGGTGATGGTAATGAAGTGCCTGAGAAAGGTGGTAGGATGCACACTGCGGGACAGGCGAAGAAATGAGGACATAAGAGCAGAAGCCAAAGTAGCTCCAATTGCAGAAATGATCAAAGAGAACAGATTACAATGGTATGGGCACATGTGTAGAAAAGCAGAAGACAATCTGGTGAGGGAGATTTGGGACAGACAGGAAGAAGGTAAGAGGAAGTGAGGGCATCCAGCAAAGAGGTGGATGGATTGTGTGAAAGAAGATCTGCGACAGTCAGGCATGAGTGTTGAAGAAGGCAGGAGAGTGGCACTGAATCGAGAGAGTTGGCGACAGTTAATACGATACCCCGACCCCATGTAAATGGGAAAAAGGGGGATGATGATGATGATGATGATGATGATGATGATGATGATGATGATGATGAAATAAACTGTATATCAACTACATTTAATGTCTCTAGTTGCACTGAACAGAGGCCAAGTATGAGTATAGTTGCAGTGACCATCACAAAGGTTTTAAGAATAAATCTTTTGATAACTTGTATTTAGTACAGTTTTGGAATTATTAAAATAAATACAAATAGGCAATACTAGACACCTACAGATGTCAGTAGGATGTAATCAAAGAAATGCCTGGATGTGCCACTAGGCTTTAATGAGTTTAAGCACTAACCCTATCTCTTGGTTGCTACATAAATGCCAGCCTCACCATTGGGGTCTATTATGCCCATTTCTTTCATGTGAACTTTCCTATACACGTTAATGAGAGGTTTTAGCACCAGATATATAGAGCAAGCTCACATCTCTAATCATATGTTTGAATGCGGTAATGCAGTCATCAACCCACCAATTCCTTCCACATGGGGTGCAGGCCAGTGTTTCCCACTCTCTCTCTTACCCTACTCTGTCCACCTATTTTAGTGCCCAGGCTGCTAGTCAAAGTTGGAACATCTGGGTCATAATAATGACTTTATCAAGAAATGCCAGAATTGGGCTCTTACAACATGGAAAACAGTTTAAAATAAACAGCAGCAGTCAAAGGAAATGTTGATCATGTCTGCTACTTCATAGTGATTATGAAAATGTTTAAAATGAACACATTAAAACCTGATAACAAAGTAAATAAGAACACAAGCACAATACCTGTCTCTTATTTTGCTGACACAATGACAGAATTATGTGGTTTACAGAACATTCAAATTGCTTTATAAGAAGTTTCAAAGCAGAAAGTTTTGCAGAATTCCAGTTCATAACTGGGAAGAAGCACTTAGCTAGTTCATATGTAGTCAGTCTTATCAAAGTGAATGATTTGTTGAGAAATATATAGTATTATGTCTACAGTTAATGCTGCTATGAAGGATGAATATTACAAAACACTAATTTAAAAGACTGTTGCAATAATGAGGTTAAAGTAATGCTGACTGCCACTTTTTATGAGGACAGATAAAATTACAGTTATTGTTAAGAACTTGTGTGTTTATAATGAACTGTGTCTAAACCAAGTGGTTGTTCATTCCTGGAACTTGTATTCATAAGTATCACTTACAGCTCAAATAATAGGCAATACCAGATTGCAATACCAAAATTTATGTCAAAGAAAACAATGAATGTGCTAATCAATTTTTGCATGACTACACAGTGGAACATAGAAATGTGCAGACATTCGTACCAAGTACATTGTGTGCTAGCTGCCTCTGTAGAAAGGACACATGCTTGTTTTTCATGACTGTGTGATGAATTATTTACCAGAACTGTCCAGTCTCACATCATGGCCCTCTGCACATCCTTGCAATCTTTGACAACATAATGAACTTGATTGACTGTACACACCATTGTGCTATCCACTTGTCATTTCTGTCGAAATGTGGTAACAATGGCAGTGTCTGTTTAGTAATAAAGAGTACTTTCATTTCCTGAAAGCCTTTCTGGTTTCAGGAACATTTACAAGAATAAGACTAATTATTTTGTCAGTTTCTTTCATTTTTAATTATTTAACAGCTCCTTTCCAAATTAATGTGATTAGATAAAAGTGGTATCTATATAAACAATTTATTCATGTATATCTTATGTTGACGTGAAAATAGTACTTGCTTTCCTTTCCAGGGCTACTAATATCAATAAGCTGGTTAATTACAAAATTTGCCAACTACCTAGCTACAATTGCAGGATGTGAAACAGGACTGATGCTCTTAACCAGCTGCCTGTGCAGTTTCCATCAGGAAGGGAATGTAGGCAAAAAACCCACGAGAAAATATAAATGTTGCATCTTACAACCCAAGAATGGTACTGTGGTAGCTGCATAGATATAAAACTCCAGTGGAGATAACACAGAAATACTATTTGGAAAACATAACCTGTATTGCTTGTAAAATAAAGTAAAAGTTGGCAGTCAATATTATCTCATGATTTCAAGTGAACAATAAATAGATCAAAAATGATAATTGATATTTGGGGATAATT